>NC_142582.1:30408952-30448952 GCF_965207765.1 Zootoca vivipara
TTCACATCGGGGACTCGAGGGAAGAGCAGTGGTGGGACAAGGGGCTAGGGGAGAATTAATTGCTGTTCTGGAAAGAAGCTGACGGGCTGGTGGAGGAGCTAGTTGTGAAATGGGGGTCTGCCTGGTAGCAGGCTATCCCCAGATCTGCTTTTGATCTTTTATGTTATTAAGTCTGTTTTTAAATGCTTCTTTATGAGATGCAACAAATATAAGCGGAGCATGGCACCTTCTCTATTCGGAAGCAGGTGGTCATCTTGTTTCTGCTCTTTGAACATTCATTCATTTATCTATTGTACAGTGGTACCTCAGTTTAAGAACAGTCCTGTTTATGAACGATTCGGTTTACGAACTCCGCAAAACTAGAAATAGTGTCCCGGTTTGCGAACTTTACCTTGGTCTAAGAACGGAATCCAAACGGTGGAAGGGCACCGGCGGCAGAAGGCCTCACTAGGGAAAGCGCGCCTCAGTTTAAGAATGGTTTTGGTTTAAGAACGGACTTCCGGAACGGATTAAGTTCATAAACCGAGGTGCCACTATATTTCTAAACTGCACTGCATCCACTGCTCAAAGAGTTGGGTACAATGCAGACAAATATTCCATATGGGTGGGTGGGTGGTTATGCACACCCAGGTATAACAAAGAGCAGGGGAAATGTTATTTTTAAAAAGTAAATTAAAACGTGCAATGAGCTTTTAGCAACAATATAATAAATGGTGCATCCTTTGCTCCGGGATAGAGAACCTGCTGCCCACCAGATGTTGCTGGACCTCAATTCCCTTAACCCTGACCGTTTGCCATGCTGACTGAGGCTCATGGGAATTGTAGTCCAACAACATCTGAATCTATCCATGTTAGTTTCCCATATTTTTTATAATAATAATAATAATAATAATAATTCATCAGCATTTTACTGTGAGTCTCTCCACATTTCTGTACATGTTTTAGAAGACATCTGAAGGCAGCCCTGTATAGGGAAGTTTTTGATGTATGGCGTTTTAGTGTGGTTTTATAATTTGTTGGAGCCACCCAGAGTGGCTGGGGCAACTCTGTCAAATGAGCAGCATATAAATTATTATTATTATTATTATTCAACTTCTCCAGGTCCTGCCCCTCCATCCCATGCATTAGGTGTGGGTGTCTGCAAGGATAACACCTACAGGAGATGCATAGTTCTCTATAGGTATAAGCTTCTCCGGGGCTTTGAATCCTGATCATGTAGGATTTCAGTTCCCAGAGAAACATGGGTATCTACACATGTAGGTTTTCCCCTTGATGTCAGAAGAAGCTTTGTGACTTTGAGTGGTGGGGCCAGCAGCAGAGGCACCCTTTCCAGTAATCGTGTGAGGACTGTGGAGTACTACAAATCCCATGTATCCCAAAGGAAGCGGCAACTTAGAAGCACCATGTGAAGTGAAGCCAAGGGCTGCAAGACTCCTCCTGGCACCAGCAACGTTTCCTTGGAAAGGGAGCGTTGGCAAGGAGGGCTGGAATCAATCTCCTCCACATTTGATTTTTCCGCAATTTCTCAGAAAAGGCTTGGAGCAATCTGAGGCTGTTTTTCAAGGATTCTCTTAGCCTAGAAAAATCACCCATTGCTTTACAGTTCAAGGTGATGGGCATTCAGCCACCAACTCTCAACTCTTGCAGCGGGCGAAGGGTGTGTGGAGAGAACAGCACACCAACCGATACCAGTTCAATCTAAGAGTCATTTCTGACTATGAAATTGTCGTTTGAATGAACGGTGGCCGAATACATACCCCCACCACTTCAGCAGCAGTCACAGCTTTCTCCAAAACCTCTTTTGTCTCACTGTCTCTCGCTTTCCCTCTAAGAATTGTACATAAATTGTAATATCCCCTCTTTGTGAAAAGTGTAGGAGCCCTGATGCTTAAATTCTCTATGACCATCCAGCCAGAAAATCAATAATAGCTATTATATATAAAAAGTTGCTTTCTCCATTCCACGTAGTTTGTATTTAATTATCTTTTCATAAATTCTTTCAGACTGTGATTGTATTTTCATCACGCTGCTGCACAGAATTTTGCTCCAATAAAGACACACAAAACTTTTGATGGAAATGTGACCAAATGCTTCAGAGCTAGTTGTGTGAGGACTTAGTTATCTTCACAAAAAAGACACCATGAGCCTGGCATCAAATGGTAAATGAGAAGGG
The DNA here is from genome assembly GCF_965207765.1 of Zootoca vivipara. Taxonomy (NCBI): domain Eukaryota; kingdom Metazoa; phylum Chordata; class Lepidosauria; order Squamata; family Lacertidae; genus Zootoca; species Zootoca vivipara. Next base: position 30,411,126 of record NC_142582.1, read on the forward strand.
GTTGAACCTTTTCTGCTACCCCTTAAACAACTGCATATTGTGGTATGTCAAGCATGTACAATTATCTACAGAAAGAGAATTTATCAATCATTTGCTCTATTTGGCTTGTGAGATTTTCACTTGTGTTTTCTTGGTTAATGTTTCTGCCCTACTATTTTTACTTAAAATTGGCAAGGCTCTTTTTACAATCAGTGCCGGATTACCAAATAGGCAGAATTGGCACTGGCCTATGGGCCCCACACCTTTTAGGGGCCCCGCGACAACAGGTCAAAATACGTTTATTAAAATAGTTGGTTGGTAAAATCAAAAACATATTGAGAGATCATTCGTGAGCCCCCCTCCACGAGATTTCGACTGCCTAGGGGCCTCCACAGGGTTTAATCTGACACTGATTGCAATGCTGAATTAAAGATCATGGGCAGTGTACAACAAGCATTTCCATTAGTGCAGGAATATCTATATGTGGAATGGAACTTCCTCCCTCTCTCCCCATTTTATCCTCACAACAATGCTGCAAGGTTGTTGCAGGTTGAGGCAGTGACTGGCCCAAGGAGAGCTTCATTGTTGAGTGGGGATTTGAACCCTGGTCTCCCAGGCCCTAGTCCAACACTCTAATCGCTGCACTGTGCTGTGAACAAGCTCTCCATTTCTTTGTGATGAAGTACGAATTTCTGCCATGCTTAGGGCAAATGGGAATGCTAAAAGAGCTTCAGCTAACCCCCTTCCATGTCTGAATCCAATCCACCCAATAATCAATTATCTCTTGTAATTCCAAACAAAACAAATTCCTTACTTGCACACCATGATATTAACTGATGATACAAAATCTTGCCATCATACCAACCCCAGCACACAGTAAGAAGGCCACAATCCAACAACAGTTTGTTGTTTGTTGCAATTCCGGGGGCATTTACTATGCCCCAGTGAAATTATTAGGATTTACCCTAATGGATAAGAATGGAATACTTGTCCCATTCCATTGCTTCCAATGGGATTCAGTCACAATGTATAAACCCCATATTTACCACCCAACCTGGCTTACCAGCAGCCATATTGCAATGTTCAGAGATTACGTTTTTGCATGAATACTAGGTTAAGACTGGTCAGTTGTTATTAGTATTAGTATTATTATTATTATTATTATTATTAACATCACTTTGTGGACAGTATTAATTTAACAAGATGATTAAAAGGCCACTAGATCTTACAAACAAACAAACAAACCCCAAACCCCTATACCTTACAGGTTATATATAAAGAGGACAAAACCCTCTACATTTTGAAACTTCAGCAGTCTAAAGGTTAAAGCCTGTCAGTTGAATTTCACAAATTCCAGGAAGGACTGGAGAAGTCATGCCAAGTCTTCATTGTAGACCAGTGATCAAACATCTCCTCATTACACTTCAATATTGTTGCCTCTAAAGGTCACCATTGCTGAACATAATCACACAAAATCAAAACTGCAAACTTTATATATCATAGAGGTAGTAAATAGCTTGGAGGTTTATTTTCTGGTGCCTGAACAACATTCTGAACTCATTTATAAATTCCTGGCTATTGTGGCATGAACCAGACGCATTTTGTAGTGACTAACCAAAGCTTCAATTAAATCAATTTCCTGTAAAATATATATTCTCCCCATAATTTATTGGGTCAGCACTGACTGGTCTAATGAAGCAATGTTACTCTGTAACTTTCCATTTGCATACTTTAAACAACAACAACCATTACAATTTCTCTCTCTCTCTCTCTCTCTCTCTCTCTCTCTCTCTCTCTCTCTCTCTCTCTCTCTCTCTCTCTCTCCCCCCCCACATGCACACACTCCTCCCATCGCCTGTAAGGAAACAGGGCTCTAAGCAAACAATTTGCAGGTCAGGTTCCTGAGACTTTTCTTTTTTGCACACTATACAAAGGCAGACCCAGAATTTGCTTAGCAGATTTCTGCGAAAGGCAATAAATCATGTGGCGTCCATTATTTTCCCTTTCACTGATTTTACTCAACATTAATTTAGCCAATCTGTCACCTCCTGAGAAGCAGAGGCCAAAAGCAAGGTATAATCAAACACCAAGAAAGAGGGCAGCCAATTGCAATGGGGCAACCCACACCTATTCACAGAAGGAATATTTGTTTTATAACTCCATTTGATTCCCCTCCTCCACCTTTCTTTGAAATTGCAGTTATGTCTTATTCTATTTGAGCTAGTGTTCTCTCTGCTATGGAACAGGGGCATAATGGAAAAGGTGGGAGGAACTCACCCTCCAAGCTGCCTAACTAACACAGAATCATATAATATTGTAGAGTTGGAAGGGACCACGAGGGTCATCTAGTCCAACCCCTGCAATGCAGGAGTCTTTTGCCTGATGTAGAGTTTGAACCCATGACCCTGAGATTAAGAGTCTCATGCTCTACTGATTGAGCCATAGTATGGGGTGAACTTTTAGATTTGTTGCATTCATAGGTTCCATGTCACCCAAATAGATTTGCTAAATTTGATGTTAGATCACAAGATTTATAGAAGTTCCGTGTGTGCTTCTGTGTACAAGTATGTAATGAGAAAGTATATAACTGTTAAAACAACAATGGGAGAAACTGTCAATAGGACTAAGTTCCTTGTGAAATAATATCTCTGAAAAGCTTTGCATAATCCTTCTTTTCGGTTGGCAAGATAAAAGCTTTTAAAATAAGTGTCGGGAACCTGTGGCTCCCCAGATATCATTGGATCACTGCAAATTCCGTCATCCCTACCCATTGGCCACTGGTCCTGAAAGACCTACATTTTGCAGTATGTTTCCAAGCACAATTCAAAGTGTTGGTGCTGACCTTTAAAGCTCTAAATGGCCTCGCCCCAGTATACCTGAAGGAGCGTCTCCACCTCCATCGTTCAGCCTGGGCACTGAGGTCCAGCTCCGAGGGTCTTCTGGCAGTTCCCTCACTGCGAGAAGTGAGATTACAGGGAACTAGGCAGAGGGCCTTCTCGGTAGTGGCGCCCACCCTGTGGAACGCCCTCCCATCAGATGTCAAGGAAATAAACAACTATCTGACTTTTAGAAGACATCTGTTTAGGGAAGTTTTTAATGTTTAATGTTTTATTGTGCTTTTAATAGCATGTTGTGAGCCATCCAGAGTGGCTGGGGTATAAATCAATTATTATTATTATTATTATTATTATTATTATTATTATTAAATTAATATTTCTCTGTGGAAAGAAGGTGGACATTAGCTCTTCTTCGACAGAAAACAAATACTCTTATTTGTTTTTAGCAGTGTTTGAAACTCCCATTATTCTCGGCACATTTTGCAACAGGGAATTTCATTAGCGTGAACAGTTTCTGAGCTCTGGACGAAGTACTGCACCTAAGATTTCAAATTAAAGCTGCAGAGTGGAAGGAAAGGAGAACCTTTTTATGCCTCCCCACTTCCAGCTACCCTATGGAGAAGAGAGCCTCTTAAGAATATGAGGGGGGTGGGCAGGAGAAGGACTAGACCATTTGAAAAATGAGCATAATATTTTAGCTACAGTTCATTCATTTTAGCTTTGTATTCTTGTTAGTAAAAAAAGCGTCTAGACATTCCATTGTTGTGCCCATAACCTAGATGCCACTTAGCTCCTAGCTTTCATATCTCAGTTTCTAACACTGGTTTTCAGCTTAGGCTATGCCTGTAATGGCTTAAACCAGGACTCCACGAACGCGGACTCAGGCCAATACAGATAGATAGAAGATTAGATAGATAGATAGATAGATAGATAGATAGATAGATAGATAGATAGATAGATGATAGATAGATAGATAATAGATAGAAGATTAGATAGATGATAGATAGATAGATAGATAGATAGATAGATAGATAGATAGATGATAGATCATTGTCTTGATGCAGCAGAAGCAGCTTTCCACATTCTTTGTTTGTTTATCTCCACTCATATTGAGATAGGAATGTGGAAATCTGCCATATACCTGGTCAGACAATTTTCTGCCTAGTCCATCATTGTCTAGGGCAGTGGTTCCCAATTAACTAAGTACCGCGGACCCCGTTTTTCAAAAGCTAAGCCATGGACCCCTTACTTTTGAAAATATTGATATCTCTATGATAGTTTTTGTTATGTGAATGATGCCATGGACCCCCTGAGTGACCACCAATTGGGAACCACTGGTCTAGGATGACTCACCAGGGTCTCAGACAGAGGTCTTTTCCATCACCTACCACCTGATCCTTTTTAAACTAGAGATAGCAAGGATTGATCCTGGGACCTTGTGTATAGCAGGTGTTCTACCACTGAGTTATAGCCTCCTACTGTTACTCATCTGCCCCCACTGAACTCACCAAATTCATAATTTAATGTGAATGGAGATGTGCATCCTGATCAAGGTTTTCTAAGATGTTACATTTTCACCCATTTATTTTGATCCAAAGGAGAATGTTTATTTCACTCGTTTCCTAAGCCGGAGGTTCCTTTCTAGTTGCTTTCTTCCCCCCCCCCTCTTTCTTTGGGAAGAAAATAATCCTAGGTGGGTATTAAATGAGCATAAACATTGAAATCCAACGGCCACCTGCTAGGTTTCATACTTTATAATCTAAAGGCTCAAAGGAGATGAAAAACTCAAGGTTAATAAGATTACCACCGTCCTTTCTGACATCTAAATCTGCGCTACCAGGGCTTTCTTCACTGAGCAGAAGATTGCAATCATTGCTGAAGTCCCAGGTTTTTGCTTCTGTGTGCAAAACTGAAACCAGTGGTGTGTAGCTGAACACATTTCAGATGGCATATCATTAACAAATCAGTGGTAGACACAAAAAGATGCCCTCAGAAACAAAACCACTGCATACAAATGGAGTGTGGGTGCAAAATGCAGTGATGAAAACATTCTGTTTTCCTAATTAATCTATCTCATGCTAGATATCATACCATTCTGTCACCTTTTCTCTATTTGTTTGTTTAGGGGGGGGTGGATCCCACCAGAGAATCGCAACATATACAAAATGGAAGGATTCTAATTCTCCCACTTCCAATATAAGTCAACGTACGGGAGAAGCACCACAAAATAAAGAATTACCAGATTCTGCTTCCAGTGAGCCTGGTGCAATGGTCATTTGTTGAGTCCGTGCAAGCCAACATGTGGCAAGATACCACAGAGCAGTGGATTGAATGTTGCCAAACTGGGGTGTGTACAAAGTCATTCTCTTTCCACATTCCCACTGTCCTCTTCTGCTCTCCAGATTTGTTGCAAAATTGTTTGCGGCTCCATATAAGGATACATGTGGAAATATTATATAGGAATGAGGGGTAATGCAGTAGGCAACATTCCAACAAATCATTCTCCCTCTCTCTTCCCTCATGCATCCATTGCCTTGGGGGGGTTTCCAAACTTGCAAAAAAAATGGATTTGGAGGTGGTAGGCATAGCTGCCAAGTTCTCCCTTTTTTTAAGGGAAATTCCCTTATGCTGAATAGGCTTCCTCGTGAGAAAAGGGAAAACTTGGCAGCTATGGTGGTAGGGTGCACTGGGGGGGGGGTGAGAGGGAGGAAGACCCCTTGTACTAGTGCAACTTGTTTTGCTTGCATGATTATTTAGTGAGATATCCGCATGGATTTTACAGAAAAAATCCACAAGCAGAAGCCAGCAGGAATCTAGTATGCCTCTGGATTTGAGTGTCCTTCTTACATAGCATTTCCACATGTGGAGGAAAAAGTTTGTGTCAGAACCACTCTATGGCCTTGTAGCTTTGGCCTTTATATACTGTAGCACCTTAATGATTAACTAATGGGAACTGGACTCGGGGACACCTTGAACTCCTTCCTCCCCTCCCTTTTTTGTTTTGTTTTCTAATGACCATCACAGATCAAAACTCAGAGAAGATATTGTTCTAAGCAAAATCTGCTCTTATTCCCTTATGGGGTACACAAGAGCCTTATTGGGTTCTCCATCGGTCGGAGAATATATAACAGAGGCCAACCAGAGAAGTTTGAGAAGCAAAGCCTTTATTTGCTGTTGCAACAGGGTCCTTCCCCTCACGCAGGAGAACAAGGAAGGAACCCAGAACAAAAGAGAACCTCCACTTTTATCAGTTTCCCCATCACCAAGAAACGCCCCCAATACATCATTCCTACATCACAGCTATGTAATCAATACCTCACAAAAAGGGAGGGTTCAAGGTAGAAATCTGAGCACTTTTGACACCTCTCCTAGTCCTCCTATCACCCCTCCCAGGTGTGAATTCCTAAACACAAAGAGAAATTAACATTTTTAAAAGAGTTGATCACTGTCTTTTGTTCAGAGGAGTCTTCCATTGTGAATGAGATACCACTGACAGCGAATTATGGCTCCCAAGTTGCTAGTCATGTGGAAATGTGCGCATATGCTGATCCTTAAGCCTTCCTTAAGGCAGGGTTGAGTCCAAGCGGGAGGGGTGCGGGTCTCTGGAGTGGAGCAGAGGCGAAGAAGGTGGTGTTGCGAGGGATTCTGGGTAACTGCAGCTGTCAGGTTCGGTCACCCCTCTCTGTTCATTAGTAATGGTGTCCTGCAACCCCCCCCCCAATATTATTTTATAACAATATCCTTTTACTAAACAAAGGTGGTTTTTTTGTGGGAGGGTGTGAGAGAGATAAAACAGAACTCTGGAAAAGTCAGCTGGAAGTTGCTAGACTTGTCCCCTGACATTACAAAATGTAAATATGATGGCATTGTGCAGTACAATGGGAACTGATGAGATTTACACCATCAGTGAAAATACATCATTGGGGATAATGTCTGAAATTAGCAAAGGGGATCGTGCCAAGAAGACTGGCAGTCGCTACTGTCCCAGTAGTAACAGCTGTCCTGAGTCATCATCTCTGTGCAGACTTGACAAGAAGGGGAGAGTTCCCTCTATCAGGCCATCCAGTGCCCTCTGAATAGCAATATCAGCTGGGCCGTCACCAAGAACACCTCCCCAAGGAGGTCTGGGACCTTTGTTTTTCCCTCCCATTGTTTGAGGTACCCATTCAGTCGTTAAATAAATCTGTTGTGTTGCAAGTCTGCATGGTGCTGATATGAGAGACAGTTGATAATACTGTTTGTGTGGGTGAAAGGTTTATATATCCAACCATTTGACTGGGGAACGAAAGTTAAACATGGACGCAACAGTTTAGCAAATAAATACAATGGTCCCCAGTTTCTCAGCTTTAAAGTCTGGGAGTTAGGAAGTTAAGACTTGGTAATATTTCTATTATATATCTCCTGCAGGAGACGGGCAGGATTAGCTGGGTCCTTAGCAAATACACAGATATTACATGCTTGAGTGTGCCACCAGGGGAAGTGAGGTCATCACTGCTCGTCGAGCAGCAGCAGCAGCAGCTGTGGCTTTTGGAGGAGCTTCTGAATGAGGCTACTGGATGGCAGTAGCTTCCCTCTCTGCCCTGAAGTAGCCAGGCTGTCTCTCACTTTGCAACAGATTTGACTGCTCGGGGGCTGTAGATAAGAATGTAAGAGCTGCCTTGTGGAATCAGCTGAGCTTCCTCTAGAGCAGGGATGGGGAACCTGTTGCCCCCCCATACAGTGTTGGACCCCAACTTCCATCAGCCCCAACAATCATGGCCAATACTCAAAGGGTCATATTTGCTCATTTGGTTATTTTGAAATGTGTGTAGCTGTGGGAGAAAATAAGTTACTCTGCAATTTACTTCTGAAAGATAGGTAATTGTCCTTTTAAATACCGATCAGAAGAAATATTGGGTCCTGTAGGCCAGTATGTTCTATTTTTCGAGGCAAAAGAATACTATATTGAAATTAAGAGCTTTGTTCAAAGCGGTTCTCCAAAAACACCAGATTGATCTGATGCTTTCAAACAGTTTTTCAATAGCAGTTAACAGTGGTGTCCTGCTGAGTTCAAAAGATGGTCTTATCTTGGTGGGGAAAGGCGCATTTTAACACTGCCATCATTCTGATTTTTAAACAAAACAGAATAACACCTGCCTCCTGTGGAAACTTCACAACAACGGATCTGTAAAGAACAGATTCAATTCACATCCTTTTTGCGAATGAAGTTCATCAGAATTATGCTATGGACTTCGAGGGATTCAGAAGCAGGTTACTAGTGTTTGAGACAACAGAAATAGCTTTTTGAAAAAGTTAAATACAAAAGGATCTGGGTCATTCCACTTGCTATCAGAACAATTCCACCAGAAGTCGTAAAAGATTTATGTGATGATGTCACATGACACAGTGTTTGTTTGCAGACATTCCAGCACAAGCCAGGAGCTAGGCCTATGGATGGGCTGCAGATGAAGTGATATCTAGACCTGAAATATCGAGAGTGAATTTCATGCTCTTTATTCGTCTTGTAGTAGCAACAGAAGAAGAAGAATGGCTCTTTCCCCAAAACGTCTGCTTATATACATTATTTACACAATGGGCCTTGCGTGATTGGCTACTTCAAAGCTGCACCTGTAGGCCAATCAGGTTGTGGATTCACTTCTGCCAGCAGCCTGATTGGCTGCTCCTGCAGGCCAATCAGGTTGTGGATTCACTTCCACCTGGTGCTGCATTGGGTGGCTCCTGTGGACCAATCAGACTGCTGCATTCTGGATCCTATTGTTCTAGGATTCAGCTCAGTGCATAACAACACCAGTGGTAACATCCCTGTTGTGCTACTGGGTTTCTCTGCTGGCAGAGCAGAAGTCCAGTCACGTACTTGAAGAAGTCTATGCTAATGCTATTTTCCTCTCAAGAACCAACTTTGTTACATCTTTCTTAACTTCACAAATATCTCAGAGATGTTTTGTTAGAAGGCTACCTAGATGTGAGTTTTACATAATTAGATTTCAGCCATAACCCAAGTACCCAGTTTATATGAATAAAAACTGTTAAATAGACGACACGTGATTATTAGGCTTAATATCAATTGTCCCTCATTAATGTTACAGAGAAACGATTAGCATTTTGAGGCAAACAAGGTGTACTTAGTTAGTGGAACATGACCCTGCTGTCATTAAATTATATCTATGATTAATGATCTTCCGTAGCATAGAGCTTAAAGTTTGAGCAATAATGAATAGATTATCAAGTAGACCCAGGGAAAGAAAAGATGTACCCTGAGGGTAAGAATCACAGCTGTTGCTGCACCAAGTTTATTTCAGAACAGAGGATGCACATGCCTGACATTGGGAAATCCAAGGACTTCACAAACAAAAGGCAGGGGCACCAGTACCATACAGCACATTTAGAATCACAGGGGCAAATTCAATGGGCTTGTCACATTTGCTTCACCATGGGAAGGCAAACTAGTCTCAAGGCGAGTCTTCAAGATCCCCCAACACTTGGAAGAGGAAAAGAAGGATCATTTACTTGATTATGATTAGGTCTCTCCTTTTCCTCAGAGTAGCTAATACATGGAGTACACTTAGTTTTCCATTCAGAGAGCATGCACAAACAGACCTATTTAGTGTGAGCAGTAGAATTTATGCTTTCCGGTGGATGGCTGTCAGACCATTATATGGAGTGGTCCCATACACCTCGGGAGCCAGGAACATAAATTATGTAAAACTCAAATCTACATGCAGAAATGACATGTTTCCCTGTCATTGGTAATTGGGAAGAGGGAGGTTCTTATCAGTTCCTGCCTGCTGAAATGGGCAACAGAGCTTAAAAGAAGAGTGTGTATAAATTATGGGTGTGTACCATAATGACATACCATAATTGACCTGGTGTGCTATGGTCCACGGGGTCATGAAGAGTCGGACACGACTAAACAACTACAACCAACTATAAGATTCAGTTCAGATCCCTGCTTGGCACTTCAGAAAACAGCCCACCTAGGTCCAAGGTCCTGACCAATTCAGGATCTTTCCAAGGCCCCTTCCTTCTCGCCACCCCACCCCCCCGCCCCTTCACAATTGGGAAATCAAAACATTGCTATAGCTTTCTTTTGACAGAAGAGTGGACCAGTTCAGGCATATTAGCCCCCACTTCCCCCCAAGGGAATAAAGCCTGCCAAATTACAAGCAAATAAGTCAAGGAGTTTTTGTGTGTGCTGGGAACACTTAAAGTTGTTTTTGTGTTTAAAGGAAACATCTATGACTTTTACTGGGGAGCAAAATTGAAATTTTCATGCAAAGTTGCCCCTTGTGGGGGAATAAGTCATGTCAAATTCCAAAAGGATAGCTACACTGTTTTCCTCACAGGCAGTCATTACAGTCTGGGGCTAGATAGAAAAGGCATCATTTAATCTCCCCTAGTGTTTTGTGGACAATTGCTCTGAAAATTGCAGGTATGAATGAGGTGCCCTTAGGTAAGAAGGCTGCCAAATTGCAGGAAATAGGCCCAGGGGTTTAGTACTCGGCTAAAGTTGATGGAGGGAGGCAAGCCAGACCCTTCAGTCACAACAGAGCTCTCCCTCTGCCCTCTCTGGTTTTTGCTTTCCCACCCTGGCACCAGTTCTTCTATGCGTAAGCTTAGATGCATTGCTTTCACTTTTAGCAGACACTTATTTCCAGCATTTTTTAAAAAAGTTTCTATTGCCAAGGTGGCGCAAAGCTCTTCATGAGTTCCTGCTTTTCGACTCACGCCGCCTCATACAGATTCCACTTTGCCTCTGACAGGCCAAAAATCCCTCCAAAGCACCTCACTTGGGCTTGAGGGTTGGGATCCGTCCAAATCTGATGCACAGCCCTACCACCGATAAAGGTTTCTCTTGTGGGAATGAGAAACGTCGTCACCTTAAACTCTGTTGACTGGATTTCGGTAGCCTGGACTGACGGGCTGCAGACGAAATATGAGAGATTTATTTTTAAAGGGATGTGCTTTGTTGCCAAATTGTATTTCTTTCTTGGAAAGGATTCCTGGGTTTTGGGGGGGGGGGGTTTAATTTGGTATGTTTATTTATGGCACTGTTCACTAGAAATCCATCATTACCTTAGCAGCTGTCACACCAAATGGTACAGCATGTGTGCTTTTAAAAGAGTTACTGAACACAATACCATCTTACAGAAGTGCGCACTGCCAAAATGCCATAGGAACCTGGGAGCAAAACACTGGCCAGTTTTGAGGGGTTTATTTGGGTTTGGGGTTTGGGTTTTTTTGGGGGGGGGTGTTAAACAGTCACATTTTTCTCCTCTTGATTTCTCTCCTCAGTGGTTTAATAAATATGCTGATCGGTGTGGAATGGCTATCTGGTTCAATTTGTTTGTCAACACTCACCCACCAAATCTATGGTTTCTACATGAAAGAATTGGACAGAATGGCAAAGCGGGAGCTTCTCAGTAACTCATTACAGAATGTAGCAGAAGGAACAAATGTATAAAGGGATGAATGAAAAACTACACCTTGAATTGTGCCCTTGAATTGCTGCTGTGTCCTGTAAAGTGCAGTCAGAAACAGATCACTTTAGGCCACATCAGGAGGCATGACTATTTTGATGTGTAAGAAAGAGTCTCTTTAAAATTCTCACTTCTTATTAAGACTACAAAGTTCAACCAGTAGATAAAGGTTGTATCCATACTCTGAGCAGACTCATTGAAATGAATGGTCTTAAGTTAGTTGTGCAATTGATTTTAATGGATCAAACCTGAGTATGCCTTAAAGGTAAAGGTAAAGGGACCCCTGACCATTAGGTCCAGTCGTGACCGACTCTGGGGTTGCGCGCTCATCTCGTTTTATTGGCCGAGGGAGCCGGCGTATAGCTTCCAGATCATGTGGCCAGCATGACAAAGCCGCTTCTGGCAAACCAGAGCAGCACATGGAAACACCATTTACCTTCCCGCTGTAGCGGTTCCTATTTATCTACTTGCATTTTGACGTGCTTTCGAACTGCTAGGTTGGCAGGAGCTGGGACCAAGCAGGGATTCGAACTGCCGACCTTCTGATCAGCAAGCCCTAGGCTCAGTGGTTTAGCCCACAGCGCCACCTGGGTCCCTTTGAGTATGCCTTAGTTGGGTGCAACTCATTGGGTGGATACAACATGATGCGAGTGAAGTATTTCTCCTGCCAATGGGTCTCCTTCAGAGCAGATTTGGAGGTTGTGCTGTAGGGAGCAGGAAGAGATGGAAGTCCCATTGTACAAGACTGCTCTGCCCATGCACGGACAGAATTGGATTCAACCCAGTAGCTACAATGGAGGGATCAAGCTGGAGGGTTCACTTGAAAAGCAAGCAACCCATGAGTCTGTTGTAGGCATATATCCTCAGAGCCTAGTCTCACTTTGTCTTGCTCCCAGGTAAGTGTGCATGCAATTTCCCTGTTGGTTTTGGTTGGCATGAAAACAGAATACGCTAAAGACAGCTTTTTAATTATTCTGTTGCAATTTCTCATGCTGCTGTTGCTGCTTTCCCACCCTTTACCATGGATGAGTTATCGTAAAGTAAAAAATACTATACTCAAATCAGTTTAAGCACACTCATGCATGCATGCATCCTTCCTTCAAGTCGGGCCAAGCCCACAACACCACCTCCGTGGGATGCGGAGGTGGTTTTCTCAAAAAGGCCTTACAACACAATCCCATATGACAGCGTTTCTCAACCTTTTTTGGGCCAAGGCACACTTGTTCCATGAAAAAAATCACGAGGCACACCACCATTAAAAAAGTTAAAAAATTTAACTCTGTGCCGCCCTATATTGACTATATAATTATGACTGTAAGAAACACTTGCCAATTGCTGTGTTGGTTGCAATCTCCTGTAATAAGGCTTCACAAGCTGCTGATTTCTCTGCCAGCACAATCCTTTGCTCAGCAAGTTTCAGGTTGAGCTCATCCAGCCAGCTTCTTTAAGTTTGTCTAAAACCACCCTCCCGTGGTGGTGGCTGTTGAGAGCTGTGCTCGCCCCGCGTCGTGACCCGGCCGGCTTCCTTTCCGGCGGGTCAGTGTTTTGGCTATTGGCGGCCGCCAGGCACGTGAGAATGCAAATCGCCCTTTTCGTTGCCGCACGTCGCGGCACACCAGCCAGCGTCTCGCGGCACACTAGTGTGCCGCGGAACAGCGGTTGAGAAACGCTGCCATATGATGCACGTGAACTCAGAACAAAGTCCCACTGTGATCAATGGAGCTGATTCCCAGGTACAGATGTACAGGACTGCAGCCCTATAGAGACGGTTCACTAATATGCAAATTTTATTTTAATTTAATTGGATCACTTAAGTCAGTTAAAAGGCAGATGATTAATCAACCAAAAGTTCCTTAATCAGCTGATAGCCCAACTATTAAGGTAAATGAACAGTCAGAGGCAAGGTAATGATCCTCCTGCCCTTATATCATTGCATGCAAAAGGTTAGCAAATATCCCGTGTGTGTGTGTGTGTGTGTGTGTGTGTGTGTGTGTGTGTGTGTGTACACATAATGGGTTTCATTCAAATTGGGTCAAACAGTCAACTAGAGGGTGGGGGGATGAAAATTTCTTAATTTAGTTGACAACATCATTTCTGATTTCAGAGGTAATTCTCTAGAGCATCAGATGCAGATATAAATGTGCACTCAGAAATAATCCCATCAAATCTTTCGCAGACTAATTCTGGAATGACAGGGAGTGATGAGAAGGGGGAATTCTCCTCGCTGTACGAGAGTGGTATGGATCTCCCAGTTTACCAGTGTTTCCTTGACAAGGAACCCTGATGCATATGGTAAGAGACAGGAAGAGGGGTCAAAGCGGCAGGCAATTGTAAACCAACTGTCAAGAGATGTCTATAAAGGCAGACATTTCCCACCATAATAATCCAGTTTACTTGATGAAAAGGTTATATCTTTCCAAGCAGTCAAGTTAACCATTCAGCAAAAAAGAAAAAAAGAAAGGGGGGTGGAAGCGGAGGGCGGGCTTAGGAAATTAGAAATAAGTGAATTAATTATATATTGCACAGATCCCAGTGCATAAAGAGGGTGAATTGTAGCATAAAACCCGGACATCACTTAGGATTTCAGTGGAAATGATACAGAAGCAGTCAGGAATAGGCTTGCAGACGAGTTCCTGTATTCAGTCATTCATTGCACATACAGCAAATCAGACGCATGTGGCCAGGAATTGGGCATGCAATGCCTTCTCCTGGTCAGTGATAGGAAGCATAGCCCCAGCACCCTTTATGAGTGCAGAGGTTCCTCTGACATTAACATTAATGGAGAGAAAGCTAGATCAGAGAGGGCTCGTACACACACTTTGGAGTCTTTACAGGGCATAGTATTTGGGAGAACGATCAGTCGGACTACATCTTGAACTGCCAGTAAACTACAGCAAAAACTCTCAAGACTGTGGTCCATGGACCACTGCTGGTCTGCGAACCACTCAGGTGCTCTGAAGAAATGTGGTTGCGGAACAGTTGACAATATCCATAACCTGGGCCCACACATTATTGAGGCAGTTTCAAGCAGGGATGCATTATCAGGCCTCTGATTTTCATAATATGGCACTGGAAAGTGACTCAACTGAAAGCACACACAGACCCAATTTCCTTCTCTTTTCGCTACAAGATTCTGCCCTCCCCTACTCCCACCTCTCATGTCCCTGTTGTGACGTGGGGTTCGTGATTTCAGCTCTCTTGACATAATATGCTGGAGACAGTTCTCTAGTAACACTTCTTTATTAAAGCAAACAAGACTGAGCTCTGAGGAGAGGACAGCTACATTTATAGGGACGGGGGACTAGCTAGAAAGGGATACATTTTCGAGGGAATAATATCAGGCAATCAGAGTGCTGCCTTTTGGAGGAAACCAATAAGACAGAGGATCCAAATACAGCAGCTTAAATGAACCAATAGTAGATGTACCTTCAGGAACCAAAAGGCAGTTACTTTACCCTAATGCAAATACAGACAATAGTAATACAGATATAACATCCTTTGAATCAATATACAACAGTCCCAGCCACATTTGAGGCACCCTAAATTCCCCGCCACTGCTGCTTATTTCTTCTGCTATTGTAAAGAATGACATTGTTCCTTTAAATTGATTGCTCCATTCATTTAAAACTACAATAAAAATGTATGTTGATGTGGTGCTGTTGCAGTCTAGCAATCTTCCTTTAAAAAATGACCAGCTAAATGGGTCTTCTCAATGGCATCGCCTAGGGGACCCATGTCTTTTACAACAGAGCTGGTTTTGGCAATGGTGCTGGAGTAGCAGGGCCGTCTTAAGCATATCTAGCGCCGTGGTGCAAAGATCCCTCCGGAGCCCCCGCCCCGTTTCCCAGCGTGGCTTTCTGGCAGGCGCCGTGCGCAGCATGGCGCCCCCTGGCAGCCCGGGGGCCTGGCGCCTGGCGCCACCCAGCCTTGCCTTAGAGCCGGCCCTGAGGAGTAGGTTTGTAAAACACTCTTTTCATAGAAATCCTTTGGCCAGGTTCGCCTTATGAAGCCACCACCAGTAGGGCATCCATATTGTGTGTGCCATATGTATTCATATGTGCTTGCTTTGAGCGACTCCTTCCTGGTAGGGCAGAATGGTCCTCTGTACATAGCTGCCAAGTTTTCCCTTTTCTCGCGAGGAAGCCTATTCAGCATAAGGGAATTTCCCTTAAAAAAAGGGATAACTTGGCAGCTATGCCTCTGTAGGCCTTGACTGAAGCCTGGTCCAAGTGTGTGACATGGATGGCTGATAATATCAATCCATGAACATGTGATAGCAACATCGCATCAGCTGTGTGGACACATAAAATGGTCTTATTGAATCCCGTCACTCCTGCGCTCTTGCCGGAGCCATTGATCCAAATTCACACTATACTTCTGATACTTCCCAGTTGTGACAAGACCATAGCTGCCAAGTTTTCCCTTTTCTCGCGAGGAAGCCTATTCAGCATAAGGGAAAATCCCTTAAAAAAAGGGATAACTTGGCAGCTATGGACAAGACTCAGTAGCACCCCATATGGTCATCTGTAGGGATCGTAAGTTCTGCATTAAGGCTCAGGTCATTTTCTTAAAAATGTGATAAGCACAATCTATAATAGCAGGTTTACAATGATATCAGCACAGGCAAACACATGTATGATAAATGCAGGCAAGACCTTGGAAATTATTGTTTTTATTAGGATTTTATTTGTTTAATAAATGTTATAAGCTGCCTCAAGCCTCGTTTGGAGAAAGCAGCACCTAAACGGAATCATTTATTCAATCAATCAATCAATCAATCAGTACTTTTATTAGGGATGTCACCCAATTAGATAAATCTTCGCTGATTAATCATAGGAGTTTTAATCAAATTTACATATAAAACAGCAAGTTTGGAAGAAGCAATAATTACCTTCTCTGGTTTCAGATGATGCACATTGCAGTAGCCTCAGGAGAGGCATTTCCTGCTATGTAAGAGGAAACAAGGAAAGCCTCTTCCGCAGAGAAGCTGATTAGAGGTGTTTTTAAATATATACCATATTTTTCGTGTATAACCTGCCCCCATATATAAGACGCCCCTTGTTTTTTAGGGACTCCAATTTAAGAAATCCCCACTAATCGCTATCCGTCTATAAGACGACCCACATAATTTTAAAGTAAAAAAACACCTTAGTCTTATACACAGAAAAATACGGTACATGAAGCAGTATCTAAATAAAAATATAATATCTACTAAAATACTTTTTTAAAACCCTTGTTCATTTAAGGAAATTCAAGATTCCTCTCCCCTCCCCCTCTCCCACTGCCCTAGGTATTGTACTTAAACCTTGTGACAAGGACATGAGCTGTGAGCCAAAGGATGAAAAGAAAAGGACTCTCCGCCTAGGGCAAACAATCAGAGCACAAGATGCTGGCCAATAAGATGTTAAGAGAGCAACATCTAGAGGGCATTGTGTTTGCTACTCATAGTGCATGAGTATATGCCACAGGAGCTCAAACACAACCTCCCAAGGTCTTTATTTACAACTTTTGGGAAGGCTATATTCTGCATACAGGAGTAGAATGGAGCCATTCAATTAATACAGCAAAGGGCACCTGAATTCAGATTCAGAACATGGAATAGGCACAGGTAGTGTTGACTAGGGGTCCCCAAATTTACCTGGCTTCAGGCCAGTTCATCCAGCGCCGATCGCACGGTGGGCCAGAGGGCAGGGGAACGCGCTCCCATATGCACGTGCACTCGCTTTTTCTGCCGCGGCGCCAGAAATGGCTTCTGCGCATGCGCAGACATAATTTCCGGTGCACTTCCGGGTTGGCGCGCCACCAGAAATAGCTTGTGCGTGTGCATATGGGTGCGCGTTCCCCCGCCCTCTGGCCCGCACGTGCGCACAAGCTATTTCTGGCGCCGCACCAACCCGGAGATTGGCAACTGCAACGCAGCGTGCCAGTAAGAGCGGGCGGCAGGGGGCGACGGGGGCCGCACAATTGGCTTGCACGGGCCACATCCGGCCCCCGGGCCATAGTTTGGTAACCCCTGGTGTTGACCGTAAGCCAATCATACTTCAACAGCCATACTGTATATGTTTAATAAATCTCCTAATTTTGCTGGAGGGTGCAAAAACAAGAGATTTGTCAATTTCCTAGTAGCGATGACTGGTCAGCTGTCTGTCGTGTGGTGCTGTCACAAATCGTACAAGTCCTTTTTTCCCCTTTCTACTCTTGGCCTGATTTGGCCTGTTAGTGACCGATTTCAAAACGTGGTGCCTTTCTACTAGAAAGCAACAAAGAGAGTTTAATTTGGATGAAGGTTTTTCCATCTTCAACTACGCTGGGGGGGGGGAGATAAACAAAGAGAGAATATTTTTAATTAACTCCCAAGGATGCTGCTTTATTGGCATATTTATTTCAGTTTTATTTTCTCATTTATTCCACTGTATCAAAATTACAGGCTGCAGATGCAGCTTCTGGAATTGTAATGTCAGGACCTATAATTCCACTTTTGACTTTTAGAGAACTATTATAACAGAGTGCTTTTCATTAACACAGAGAGGACATTTTTGGCAACAGATGAGGCTACCTATTGAACTGGCTGCAATGGAAATATATGTGCTTATGGCTGCTTATTTATTTTAATTTCGGTTGCAAGCCCCCTTGGGGTTTTTAAAAATAAAAAAAATAAAATGGTGGGTATAAATAACAAGTAAAGTATTGGTCATTGGCTTTATTTGAAGAGTTAAAAAACAACAACCACAATGTGAATTTATAAAGCAAGGCCCATGGAATTTCCCTTAATTTAGGTCTGGGGACTAGGATATGTCTTTGCCCCCAGCCTGTATGGGCAGTGCTCGGGGATTATGGGAGCTGTCATCCAGAAATACTTGGAGAGCCACAGATTCCCCACCCTTTCCATAAACTATATAGGGATGCTGCCACAAAGCATATTACCGTATTGGCCCGAATATAAGCTGCACCTGAATATAAGCCTTAAAATTCAAAGGGGGGAGACACTACCCGAATATAAGCTGCTCCCTTAAAAGTCCGCAGGCTCTCACACCCATTCCATTTTACTGTATGTCTGTTTCAGCAGCGTTATCGTAAAAGCCCATTTTTGTAATGTCGTGAATTTAAGCCGCTCTTTAACTTTTCACGGTTTGAATTTGGGGGGGAAATTGAGGTTTATATTCAGGCCAATACGTCATTTTATTTTTTTCTTTTCTTTTCTTTTCATTCTTTCCTTCCTTCCTTCCTTCCTTCCTTCCTTCCTTCCTTCCTTCCTTCCTTCCTTCCTTCCTTGTTTTGTTTTGTTTTGTTTTGTCTTTTCTTCTTTATTTTTACTGAGATTAATTTGGTTTTTTATTGTATTGTATGTTGAAGTGTTTCAATAAACATTCATATACATGAGAAAGCATTTTTCTCCCTCTCACACTGTGCCCTGGGAGTGGGATGATGATATGTAAACTGGTGCAGGGACACTGTTTCTGCCTGTGGCCTGGATTCAGACTGAGCCATGTTTAGAGTAGACCAACTGGCAGCAATGGAACTGAAGTTAGGCAGAAGTAAGTCTAACCTCAGCTTGACCCAACCCCTTCCTTTACCAATTTTCTGGGAGCGATTGTACCAGAAACATGTTATCAAGCAGCTGTGGGCTGCTATGTCATGAAATATACACAAATATGACAATGCTGAACAAATTAGGAAAAGATAGGAGTTAATGAAGCCGAGCCCTAAGACTACTGAATTATAGGAAGAGGAAATATTCCAAATTGCACATTTACTCAGGACCTCAGTGGTATTGGCATCAGATGGGCTACAAATTTATTTATTTATTAATGCTTGACACAAATGTAGTGTGTGAGAGAAATGGTATCTGTGGTACGAAGCAGTCCTGGGCTTGAAAATAACCTCACAAAGATTTGAGGAAGGTGTGTGGCTAGGGGAGGAGATGGAAAGCTGTTTCTTTGGAATAATAGGTTTTAAATTGGAGGCCTGTGCTTAAAACCCAGAGGCAATAAAAAAGGGGTCAAAATGGAGAAAATTGCACAACTCTTACATTACTTTAAAAGACAATAATTTCCTTTTCAGAAATGGTTCCTTTTTAAAGAGAGAGAGGGGGGGGTCTGTGACAATAGATGCCATCACTTAGAGTCCATTGCTCAATAAAAGAGTGGTCACGAATTCGAAGATTTTATGCAACTTAAATGTTTGCAGAAGTGGTCTATGAAATGCCACCATTTCAGAACACTGGACTCATTTTGAGTGGAAAGACTAATCTTTGACCTAAAAATACAATTTGGACCATGAAAATGACCTTTTTGGAGTGATTGTGTGGACAGGGAATTTGACTTTATTTATGTAGCTAATTCACTTATAATTATTTACATTTCTGCTACATGTTTTTAATGGCTTACAATAGGTTTGCTTTGATTCTTCACTGCTGTGTACCATGACTGCTCATTTCCACTGGTACAAAGCAAGTGAGGCAGGCATCAACTCTGAACGGGTACCGTTTTAATAGCCTGCTTGCTACTCCCAAGGATCTTAGAATCAGGGCCAAAACATAGAAAGCTGGTCTTTCAGCTGATCTGATGTAATGAGCTCTGCTTCACATCTCTCCCACTGAGGCAGCCTGCTAGAATGGCTGCTACCAGGTGACAATTGTCGGGTAGACAATTGTCTCAATGAACACACATATACTTGCCTGTTCATTCATGGAGGGAAGAAATGAAAATAAGACCAAAGCGTTATTTCATTACGGCAGGAGCACACTGAGGGACTGTTCATATTACAATGCAACACTATAATTCTTCTCTATATATTGGAAATAGCCAGGGGGGAAATAGTCTGGCTGCTCTGAAGCCAGGTGCCCCCAAACGTCACCTACCAAGGTTTCATTATTTTACATCACTTTTTGGCTTGTGCCAGAGTTACCCAAGTTAAGATGATAGCTACGAACAAGTTAGAATGTAGAAATAATGCATGGGTTGTTGGGGTCAATTTGGAGATGCAACTCAAAGGACCTCTGCTTCTGCTTGGCATTTGCGGTTTCTCTGCCAGCACTCCTGCAGAAACTCAACCCACAAAGCTTCGCTGCACCACTTGTTCAATCTATGCATTTGTTGTTCTAAGAAATTTGTATCCCACCTTTCCACCCAAGTTGCTCAAAGTGGCTAATAACAAAAGACAAGCAGCAACATCTACATAAATACAGTTGAAAACCAAACTAAAAAAATAGTATTAAAGTAGCATGCTGAAGGGCTAAAAGAGGAAAGGGAAAGTCATGGGACCCTCCCGATGTCATAGACTCCAACAGCTCTGAAAATGCTGGGACTGTCACAAAAACCCGTACACCATCATGGCTTCTCACTTTGTCACACAGAGTCCCGAATTCCCAACGGGCCTTCAGTACAGCATTTCAGTGTGTCACTGGAAGTTCAGGTCTGTGTGTCTCTCGTACGTGTTCCTTAGATCTATGCCTCCCTCTCCCTCCCCCTTTCACTCAATATGGCGTCACTTCTTGTTTTTTATGAAAACAAGATCTGGGCCATTTGAATGTCCCTAAGATAGTCTCCCTGCTACTGAGTCTGTCGGTCTCCCGTGAAGAAAGTAGTGGGTGGGGAATACCTTGCTGCTCTCTTTGCCCTGAATGAATGTTATTTTTTTTAAAAAAAGAAAGTTTATTTAAAAAAATACTCTAGCCTACCTTGCATTCCTAACAAATTTAAGTCCTACAACCAGTTTTCAATACCATGTGTTCTATACCAATGCAAATAAGCCTAGTAATCCACTTGTTACGGTATTTTTGGCTACAAAAGAACATTCTCCCGGACCCTGTGCTTTCTTTAGGGATATACATTACATGTCAGCCTTTTCTACTTGGTAGGCCCCATTCAGCTGAACGTAATATTGTCCACATAGATTTCTTGCCTGATCACTCTGTCCAGTATAGGTACATTTTGCAAGCATTCATCTCACTTAAGTGTTAGTTTTCCACTTTCAGGAAGATTTTAAAGCAAGTGATTCTATATAAACACACACACACACACACACACACACACACACACACACACACACGGGTGTATTAGAAGGTGTTTGTACGACTACCATCCCAGATCACTTCTCTTTTCCCCTCAGATATTTTTTTTTAAGTGGTTCTAAAAGTATATCCATTCCAGGCAATTGAAAAATGAAGAATTTTGCCAGTATCAATGCCTATTTGTCACAGTGGCTATGTTCCAACGTCACTGTTGGACTCAGTCCACCTTATAATAAAGTGGTACCTCGGTTTACAAACACAATTGGTTCTGGAAGTCTGTACTTAACCCGAAGCATACTTAACCTAAAGTGAACTTTCCCATTGAAAGTAATGGAAAGTGGATTAATCCGTTCCAGACAGGTCCGCGGAGTACTTAAACTGAAAATACTCAAACCGAGGCGTACTTAAACCGAGGTATGACTGTACTAGTTGTTAGGAATTACAGGTGGGGAGTGTGCCATTGCACTCAGGACATCTTTGTGGGCTTCCAATGGACATTTAAACCATGAGAAGGGAATGCTGGACTATAGGGGTACCAACTTGAATAAAATATTGGGGGGCAGAGGTGGACTTAGGGGAGCACAGCCAGTTTGGCCGCACTGGGCTCCAAGCCGAGAGGCCACTGCAGGAGGTGACACAACAGTGACTTAGAATCTGCCAACGTCACTACCAACTTTGAATCATAGAGTTGGAAGAGACCACAAGGGCCATCCAGTCCAACCCCCTGCCAAGCAGGAAACACCACCAAAATATTCCTGACACCATCAAAACAATCCTGACATTTGAATGCCAATGCCCCTCAACTTGGGGGGGGGCAGCCCCCTCAAATATTTTATTAGAGCGGCCGAAGGGACCTGGCCCCTAGGAGTTGACTTCTATGCTGGACTAAATGAGCCTCAAGCCTCTTACATTTTTCCCCTTTTAGATACAACCCTCAACAAAGTGGTATACCACAGTCTAAAGAGCATATATATCAGATTGACCACTAATAGAGACAGCGAATCTGGATATTGGCGTACACTGGAGGAAGAATATTGAAAAAAAAGAGTTAACCAGAAGTCACTGGATAGGACAGGAAGTTACTACAAAGGTTCCGCTACATATTATTTAGGTTATAGTTACCAGATTTTTTTTCAATGAATCCGGGGACACCTTTCAACTTCAGTAGGGTGATAGGATTTTTTCAGGGGACTGATTTGTAAATCCGGGGACTGTCCCCAGGAAACGGGGATGTCTGGTAGCTTTAATTTAGGGGGAAGGGGGAAAACACTGGGGTTGGATGTGAAAATGATCGTACATATGATATAAGGAAAAGCAGCAGCCCTTGTGGTCTCTTTCAGTTTTATGATGTTATTAAATAATGAACTGGTGTGACTTTTAAGCGGATTACGACGCACATTTTCAAAGCCTTCTTTGCATTCAGTGGCCCTGTGTCACGGAAACCCCTCCCAACCCCTCCATTGACTTTGCTTGATTTTATTGAAGTTTAGTTGTTTAGCTCGAGTACATCCTACGCAGCACACTTCCCGCTGTGACTAATAAATATTTAGCAACACGAAACCAAAGAGATTTGCTAACCTTGAAACAATAACACCAGAAAGAAAACAATCACTAACTGACCACTGAGCTTCCTCATTTTATTAATGGCATACATGCCAGTGTAACCAATTAGACTGTACTGCAATATATGGCTCCACCGACGAGGAGATACGATTACTTGCTTTGTGAAAATGAGAGGTGAGCGTGTATTCCAAAGGCAAGGGCTTCGTATTATTGAAGTTAATCATACTGTTCTCTCTCTCTCTCTCTCTCTCTCTCTCTCTCTCTCTCTCTCTCTCTCTCTCTCTCTCTATTATGGTTCAGTCTACGGAAGTTCGCTGGAACGCAAACAGTGAGAAATAAATGAAGTTAGCTTTGGACTCTGCATGTGACAGTGGGGGACCAGGCCGGGTTTAATTCAACCTGGCAGAGCCCTCTTGAATTGTGTCACTTGCAGAATTTGCACTCGACTTTGGGAAACATTAAACTGTTCTCGCCACTGAGAACTAATTAAGAAATCTGCCCCTCCGTGGCTGAGCTTATTTTGTTCAGGTTGACTGCTTGTTCAAGTCTGGATGCTCATCTAATGTACACTGTGACCAACTATTTCAGTTGGATTAAGGTAATTACCTAGCTCAACACTTTTCTGATACATTTTGCAATAATGGAATCCAGCGCTTTTATACGCTCCTCAAGCCACACTTTAAAGTGCAAATTTTGGCTCGAGAATAGGCTCGGTAATCCAAGGTCTTCATTAACAAATAGTCTACAGGGCAGTCGAGCGCAGGCACACTGACCGTATCTAAGCTTTGAAATGCCTGAGCTTTTGTGAAAGGCCTTCTCTTCAGAGTGTAACAAAGCGCTAATCCGAAAGATAGATGGAGATATAGCTCTGCTTCAGTGTTTAAGGCTAGGCTGCGGCAGGGCTGATTCCTGTCTCAGATGGGGGGGGGGAGACTTCACCAGTGGCTATTCTGACTTTAGAAAGAGAATAAGCAGATTCATCCATTCCAGTTGACCATACACTGATTGGAGTATCGTTTGGGGCCTTTTTCCTAACTCATTAACAGCCAAGTGCAAATGCACTGAAATACAAAGGGAGGCCTTTCACTTTAGCTTCCTGTTAAGAGGAAGCTTGAACTCAACACCACCACCGTGATACAGTTTTCTGTATTTGGGATGGGGGGGGGAATAAATTCAGTTCAGGTCACATTTAGAGGCAAATCTATCAAATTTGGACTTTCTGAAACAGTACGGAAACTGAAACGCAATCACCCTTCGAAATTTGCACTTATCTGAATTTTGCAGCGCAGTTTTCCAGCCAGGGTTGAAAGGAAATGAATATATTAGATAAAAGAGTGCATTGAAATGAATCTATCAGTGAAAAGAGCGTACAAAAATGCACTGTACTAGGAGATGTTGCTTGCAAAAAAAACACACCCCAAAACAGGCACATCAGTCAAAACTGCATACAAAATGGGTTTATTGGGAGAAATTCACACTAAAACGCTGAAGGAATTTCATGATTGCAGATTGCAAATCGTTGCAGAAATGGGGAGAATTGAAATTAAGACTGAAGAAATGAGAAACCAAGAGCACCAAAGCTGACAGATCCTTCCATCTCTCATTACAATTGCTTGTCATTGTGTAGCACCAATAATTGCACGGTAGGGTTCCACTGGCACCCATGTATGTAACATAACTTGCCTTAGAGCTAGGTCCAGGCAATTTTGTGCCTGGCAATGGTATGCATGCGGTAGAAGACAGGTGGCTCCTTGGGAGTGTGCACCACTATGGTTTTGGGGGAGGGGCAGAGGCGGAGCTAGGTGCTCCGCCACCCGGAGCGGCGCACATGCTGTGCACCTGGGGCAGGGCCATGGGGGCAGGGCGAGCATCCCAGTGGGGTGCTACGGTGAGGGTTGGGAGATTCATTCCCCGTGTGCAGTTATAGGTTTGTCGACTGCCATATGACTGTATGTGTTTTTATTCCACAGAGTGGAAGTGACGTAGACAGGATGTTTGTCTTACTGTGTTCCTAAGTGGGACTGTTGTTCCTTTGTTCTTTCTCTTTGCTGTGTGATGCTAGAGAGAGAGGGAGCCATGATGAAGAGCTCCGTGTGTGTTTATGTGTAAATAAACTAGTTTAGCCAAATGCTGTGCTACTGAGTTTGTTACGCAACTGCGCAAACCTCTGCGTATCTGTGAAGTGTGCTGGTGTTCATCTGACACCAGTCGCTGTGATGTTCGGGCTAGTTAATGCTTATGAAGCTCCTGAACGATCACCCAGGAGGGGGAGAACATGCCAGCCGGGCATGTGTCTCTGCCAGGGTCCTACTCGTAAGTAGGCCTTATCCTGACATGTTCCAGGGGGCAAGACGCCCGTGGGGGCAGAGCAAGCCACTCATGGGGGGCTGGAGTGAGGCACCCATGGCGGCCTGCTTCCTGGGCTGGGGGGAGAGAGCCAGGCCGCTTTGCCAGCAGCCTTTCTCCCTTCCCTCTTCCATTTGACAGCTCAGGGGAGGCTCCCGCGCCCCCCCAGGAAGCAACCAGGGAGTGGGGGCAATGGCACACTGCCCACCTGTGACTCCCAAGCCTCCGCTGAGCTGTCAAAACGAAGGGGAGAGGGGGAAGGCCACCGGCAAGGTGGCACAGTTTTGGACCTTCCCCCAACGGTTCGGGGTAGGCTTGGGAGTCGCGGGCAGGTGGCGCACTGAATATCACCCCCCTCAGTGATGACACCTGGGTCGGACCGCCCCCACCCCACCCCTTTCTCCACCCCTGGGGAGGAACATGACACAGAAGCATGGAAGGGAAATGTGCACACATGCGGCCTAATCTCCAAAAATCCTTGCCAGTTTATGCAGGGGAGGAAAGAAAGTGTTACGTGACGAAAAACTTGACTTCGTGCACAAGCACGACATGCATTCATGCAATTGTGGGGAGGGGCACACACACTGTAGTCGGTTACTGGGCCTGCTGAACTAGCACTGAGCAAAACGTTTTCTAAACTGGATCATTTCTACTGAAACAACCGTGTCAGGTGGCGCAATGGGGTTGTTGCATCTGGCTGTTAACCAGAAGGTTGGTCGTCTGAGCCCACCCAGGGATAGCTGTGGGCGGGATTCTTGCATTGCAGGGGGTTGGACTAGACGAGCCTCTGAGTCCCTTCCAAATGTATGATTCTGAGACTGAGTGACTTTCACTGTGAATCAATGGGTGCTGAGTATGACTCAGTCAACGGATCCACTCTGTGTATGACTTAGTTGGGTATCGCCCATCATAATTTTCCCAACAGTTTTCCGATTTCCAGTGTTTAGTTCCCAACAACAGATGATGGCTACATTTGGATAGGATATAAACCATGGTTTAGTCCTGCTCACATTCTCCCTCTCTCCTCTACAAGCAAGAGGAGGTCATTTAAAGCAGTGTTTCTCAACCTTTTTTGGGCCACGGCACACTTGTTCCGTGAAAAAAATCACAAGGCACACCACCATTTAAAAAGTTAAAAAATTTAACTCTGTGCCGCCCTATATTATAATTATGACTGTAAGAAACACTTGCCAAATATTGCTTTCCGGCGGGTCAGTGCTGTGTATTCACGGCCGCCAGGCTCGTTTGCACTGAGCTTTGGGAAAGAGGAGGAGAAATATTGCTTTCCAGCGGGTCAGCGCTGCGTATTGGCGGCCACCAGGCTCGTTTGCACCGAGCTTTGGGAAAGAGGAGGAGAAATATTGCTTTCCGGCGGGTTAGTGTTGATTATTGGCGGCCGCCAGGCACGTGACAATGCAAATCGCCCTTCTCGTCGCCGCACGTCGCGGCACACCAGCCAGTGTCTCGCGGCACACTAGTGTGCCGCGGAACAGCGATTGAGAAACGCTGATTTAAAGCTTCCGTAGTTTGTAACTAAGCACAGTTTTCAGGTTCATCTGAGCATGGGAAACGGTGATTTCTTACAAACCATTACTTGAATCTTTACTGTTTCCTTCCTAGCATGTAAAGCAGAGGTGGTGGACCTATTCCCCTCCAAATGCTCCTGGACTCTAGCTCCCATCATCCCTGACCATTGGTCATGCTGGCTGGTGTGATGGTAATTATAGTCCAACATGTGAAGGGTCACAGGCTCTGAGCTCCTTGTGTGAAGGATGAAGGGGAGAGGGGGTGTTTATATTTGTTGTTGTTGTTGTTGTTGTTGTTGTTTAGTCATTTAGTCGTGCCCGACTCTTCATGACCCCATGGACCATAGCAGGCCAGGCACTCCTGTCTTCCACTGCCTCCCGCAGTTTGGTCAAACTCATGTTGGTGGCTTCGAGAACACTGTCCAACCATCTCGTCCTCTGTCGTCCCCTTCTCCTTGTGCCCTCCATCTTTCCCAACATCAGGGTCTTTTCCAGGGAGTCTTCTCTTCTCATGAGGTGGCCAAAGTATTGGAGCTCAGCTTCAGGATCTGTCCTTCCAGTGAGCACTCAGGGCTGATTTCCTTCAGAATGGATAGGTTTGATCTTCTTGCAGTCCATGGGACTCTCAAGAGTCTCCTCCAGCACCATAATTCAAAAGCATCAATTCTTCAGTGATCAGCCTTCTTTATGGTCCAGCTCTCACTTCCATACATCACTTCTGGGAAAACCATAGCTTTAACTATATGGACCTTTGTCGGCAAGGTGATGTCTCTGCTTTTTAAGATGCTGTCTAGGTTTGTCATTGTTTTTCTCCCAAGAAGCAGGCGTCTTTTAATTTCGTGACTGCTGTCACCATCTGCAGTAATCAAGGAGCCCAAGAAAGTAAAATCTCTCACTGCCTCCATTTCTTCCCCTTCTATTTGCCAGGAGGTGATGGGACCAGTGGCCATGATCTTGGTTTTTTTGATGTTGAGCTTCAGACCATATTTTGCACTCTCCTCTTTCATCCTCATTAAAAGGTTATTTAATTCCTCCTCACTTTCTGCCATCAAGGTTGTGTCATCTGCATATCTGAGGTTGTTGATATTTCTTCTGGCAATCTTTATTACTTTTTTTTATAAAAAATACTTGCATACCACTAAATCACAAAACATACCCAAGTGGGTTGCAACATTAAAAAGATAGAAACCGTACAATAAAAGCATAAAGTGTTCAACCCTGAGACTCATTATTGCAATTGTGTAATGACAAACCATGGTTTAGCGTTGCATCTGAAGGCCGCCATTGCTTCACGGGTGCTCTGTGCAGATTTTCTAATGTGATTCTACAACTCCAAGAGTAGAACACTAGAGGCATGGCTTCATCTCTTGGAAATAAAAGGCTACCACATGTGGGCTAAACCCCAAGCTACTAGCGAGCCTCTTACAGAAGCCAAGTTTAGAGCATTACAGCAGCAAAATACTGGAAAAGAAACATACCGAGAATACTATGGGCCATGCCACCTATTTCTAGAGAATAGCTTCCGGATGTTTTCAGACAAACATGAATATGGCATTCTGGTTGTCTTCTCCGGGGTCCATCGTAAAAGCCCACGCTGCATATTATTTTAATATTTAAATGGTTACAATGATCTGCAGTCTTGGGGGTTATGCTGCAGATATGAATTGCTCTCCAAAGTCAAGTGGGGAAAAAACATCCACAACAGTACTTTGTGTTGCCTTCTGATGAGCTTTGAACAGGCTTAGCAGAAGAGCCCCCACACATATGAACCCCCCCACCACGCACACAGGCAATTATAAATGTGCATATAATTAAATAGATTAGAATATGCAAATAAGAAAATGCTAGGCAGCGAGAACCTAGGCAGAGGTGACAATCACAAGCACTTAACAGAAAGGTTCCAAATGTTACCAGTTAGGAAAATCTTGCCCTGGGAATTCCGTTTATAAAGGAAGGGTCCAAGATTTTGAACTATTTGCTCATCTGCTGGCAACATTCAGAAACGGAAACAACTTTTATTCTTAAGACACATACACCTCAGGGGGGCTGCAACATAAAACTAAACACTGCCATTATAACGGCGTCAGAATGTTGTTATTAATATACAGTAGTAATGATAATGAGACTTTGGCTCCATTATAGTGTTTCCGCTATTATAAATTAATTAATAATAAGTAAACAAATAAAGGAGCTAACATTTTGCTGCCCTTTCATGACACCCCAAAATTGGTTGCCTCAGGTCGTTACCTCACAACCTAAGAGTAGGGTTGGCTCTGAGCCCATAACTGTACAGGAAACCAGAACGTCAGTCGGGAAACTGGATAGATATTGTTTTAAGTTGGAGCAGTTGGCACCTAATGTTTCCAAATGTTAAATACTTGCATTAAAACCCCAAAATGGAGCCTACTTGCAGAA
The DNA here is from genome assembly GCF_965207765.1 of Zootoca vivipara. Classification (NCBI taxonomy): domain Eukaryota; kingdom Metazoa; phylum Chordata; class Lepidosauria; order Squamata; family Lacertidae; genus Zootoca; species Zootoca vivipara. The sequence continues at coordinate 30,440,281 of NC_142582.1, forward strand.
TATGTGGCCTGGAAATCTGGAGGAGGAGTGTTGTGTCTCATTCTAGTCCATTCCGCTTCTTATGACAGCCTCCCTCAGTGAGCCGGCGTGTGGGCTACAATGTAGGTCTCTGTTGCCCCTAAGAAGTGGAATGCTCATAAATTGGTCGACATAAATTACTCTTTTTCTTTTTTTCCTCCTGAATGAGGAAAACTACACATTTAGTTCTATGTCTTTCCAAGGCAATAAAGCTGCTTTGAATTCTTTGGGCTTTTGCACAAGCGTCGTTTTCATTTTAAAAAAATCCTACTCATTATTTCATGGGAGTGTTATTATTACCACCTGATTTGCAGGCATGCTGTCAAAGCTTATTTGCGGCCACAGTGCAGAGAAGGGGATGCAAGACACTGTATAAAAGCTGGAATATTCCGCAAGAATGCAATGGATGGTGGGGGGCCAAGAAGTCTTTCCCAACTGCAAGCCTCTGATTGCATTTCTCCTGGATAATGTAACAGATTTCAAGGCACGACAATCATTTGTGGTTAAAATGACTCTTGACAAGGGCATTGTTATTTGCAAAGAGCATCTTTAGGAGATCAAAGGCAAACATCCCAACATCCCCTCCGAGGACTCCTCCTCACTTTTTAAGTAATATTTCTCCACATAATGAACTTTTTATATCCCTTCCTTTTCTGCAATCGGCATTTAACTATGCAACTTCAATGAAAGAGGATTTAAATGAAAACCACCAAAAGGAAATCTGTATTTGCTTTTCATAATTTCACAGCAACCAGGAACAAAGGCGATCTGCCAGGCGCCGTATAGAGATATATGTCTTCTTTTCGTGTCTCCACAATCAAAGATGCAGCTAGGAAGGAATACCAAGCATTTTTTATTGATCTGCCTTAAAAAGGTAACCAGGCTAGCATGCTTGGCTCAATTGGGTTTTTCACGCTTCCTTTAGTCGATTGTCACGTACCAAACTAGCTGGAAAGAAATATCTTCCGTGCTAAACAGGATAAGTCAAAGCAAACTTTAGACATTTTAGCTTTCTAGACATTTTGTCACACCAGAGATCGGCAAGGGTGATCTTGCACGCTTTCCACTCTCAGCTTTGAGGCCACATTTGATGTGAACAAAACTAGCTGAAATAGATTTGACTCTAACATTACTCCAGTAGCTGCCACACAGCCCATTTCTGTTCACAGAAGCTAGAAAGAATGCACTTAGGGACCCACAGTATGTCAGGAGGGGCTTAGCTTATACACCTTTGTGCATCTTTTTCTAAGCCATTGCACTACTGTACTGGGTCACTGCAGAGCTTCTGTTTTGCATTCGGGAAGTCCCAGGTTGAATCTCCAGCATCTCTGGTGGACTTGTAAAAGGGGACTGGGAAATGATACATAATGAATTGAGAAAAATGTTCCAAAGTACTCCCCCCCCCCAAAAAAAACCCACACCAGAGTCCTTTCTGTTGGGGATAATTCAGACTAAAATTCCCAGGCGTCAAAAAAGGTTATTTATGTATGCCACTACTGGGGCTCATGTTTTGTTAGCCCAAAAATGGAAAACGAGCAAGGTCCCAACCAAAGAAGAATGGCAACTTAAATTGACAGAATATGCGCAGCTTGCAGACTTAACATACAGAATAAGTGAACAAGAAGAACATACGTTTAGAGAAGATTTGAGAACATTAATTGAATATATGGGAAATAACTATGTACGGCTGAAAACGCTGGCAGCATTAAGATAAATTCAACCGTGTAAATAAGTTTTGATGGATACAATAATGGAATACTGAATGGTTTGTGTGTGTGTGTTTTTGTTTTGTTTTTATGGGATGGCACTCAATTCCGTTGTACTATGTACAATGACAATAAAGTATTTATTTTATCTTTAGTTTTTGTAAAATACGCAGTGGTTTATGATATGCAAAATGAACCATGGAAAAAGAAGGGAAGTTATTGCTATCTTAAGGATGTAAAAATGAGTACTTTAAATTGTAAAACAGAAAATTTAATAAAAGTTAAATATATATTTTAAAAATCCCCAGCATCTCCAGGTACAGCTGGAGCCTTGCCTGAAACCCTGAAGAATCACTGGCAATCAACATGAGCAATACTGACCTAGATGGAAGCTGTAAGGTAGCTTTCTGTTGGGACAGTTCAGGAAAGATGAAGCAGTTCTTCATGCAGAGCATAGTTCAACTATGGAACTCGTTCCCACAGGAGGCAGTGATGGCCACCAACTTGGATGCTCTAGAAGAAGACAGGACAAATTCACAGAGGAGAATGCTATCAATGGCAACTAGCCATGATGGATTTTGCTCTGCCTCCACAGACAGAGGCAGTAATGCTTCTGAAGATCAGTTGCTGAAAACCACTGGAGGGCAGATGGTTCTTGTGCTGAGGTCCTGCTTACGGGCTTCCCACAGGCATCTGGTTGGAAACTGTGAGAACAAGATGCTGAACTAGATGGGCCACTGGCCTGATCCAGCAGGCTCTTCTTCTGTTCCTATATTCCCTTGTCCTCTGTACCAACCGTCATAGAAGCCAACTCCTAGGGGCTGAAGTCTGTTCAGGCCCTCACCTCCAATAAAGCATTTGAGGGGGCCACCCCCAAAGTTGATGGCCATTGCCTTTCAAATGGTGCATGTGTGCAGCACCATGTGATCAATTATGTGGGGCATGACTTACCACGCCCCCACCAATATTTTATTCAACTTGGCACCCTTGCCAACTATATACAGATTTGGATGTCAGGAAGAAGCCCTGTACAGCTCAAAGACACCCACCCACCCACCCACCTGTGAAATAAAAGGTTAATTCAGGAGGACATAAGGTAAGCTTATGTGTGTCAAAAGAAACATAAAATAGGCAGCCAAAGGGAATGCATGCATGTCAAGAGGCCTATTAAACAGATATTATGAGCAATATCTTTGTCTCAGCTGATGGAGGCTGTCCTGAAGCAACAACGAGTTGTGGCACATTAAGGACCAACTCAGTTATTATGGCATATGCTTTTGTGGACTGCATTGTGCCTACGACATATTTATGATGGCATAAGCTTACCGTCCACTTTAGCAGGAACATGAAGTCTAGCTGCTTAGTCAACATTAAATGGAAGCCCTGACGAACTTAATTCAGTTATGCTTAGCAAGGGAAGAAACTCTTTGCTAGCGTGTGATTTCATAACTCTTTACAAGGAAAATTCAGTCTTGAAAAATTCACTGCTCCCATTTTGCTTAAATAGTGGGGCCAGGTGGCAAAGAGTGGTAAGATTTAAAATCGTAATGTAGACATTGTCACCATCTATCAGGCACCCCCAAAATGCGGCCCTCCAGATGTTTTGGCCTACAACTCCCATGATCCCTAGCTAACAGGACCAGTGATCGGGGAAGATGGGAATTGTAGTCCAAAACATCTGGAGGGCCGAAGTTTGGGGATGCCTGCCATATATGTTTATTTAGTTCCAAACGAAAGTGGAGAACAGAAGAAAATAGTTTCAATATACTTTTAGGAACAAAGGACAGGAGGCTCTGATAGGCTGATCCTCTCTCTTTGGTATGCTTTGCAATGAAGGTCACTATCAACCTCATTTCCACTGCAGGTTTCTATCAATATATTCATCACTCAAAAATTCATCCTGGTTTTCTAAGTTGCCACTCAGCTACATTCTGCTGTTGAGGCACAGAACGTGTAGCACACAGTGGTTTAGCTACCAACCTTGCTATTTGTGGACTTGTGCTCACTCTTACTTTTCTGCTGAATTTGCTTTTGTTCATCACACACCAGGTGAGGCTTCTGTAAGGTGGGTGTTCTGATGGCTTTTATTAAACTGGGGTGGGGAATGATCAAGGAAAATGTTATGAGGCTCTTATCTCAAGAGCAGGTACTTCACAGGGGTGTGTGTTCCATCTTCCTCCAGGGTCATCAAATGCATAAAAACATACCTGGAAAGACCCAGTTTTCTCATTGATGTAGAACCCGTGTTGACCACATAGCAAAGTGCCAAGCATGGCGAAAAAGGAACAAGAGGCAAATTCAGCTTTCTTCCAGCTTTTTCTTTCCTTTACAAGACTAGCACTTCTCTTAGCAGGTAAATTACCTATTTTCATTTTGCTCTGATACAGTATTCAATTTGCCTTCTGGTTGAAAATATACTTCAGTAATTAAAACCAGCAGATTGGATAAGCCCATTTCTACCATTATTTTTTTGACTAAGTAGAAGAAAAGTAAGTTTTATGATTGCTCTAGCCATGCTAATTTAATGTACTTCGATTATTTAATCTCAAAATGGACCCATTCCAAATAAAGTAATATACTTTACAACAGTATCGTGTAGGAAATAATTAGGTTGCAAGTTCTGGAGGCTTTAATATGGATGAAATTATATAACTATCTTTGCATTCTGCACAAGGCCCTATTAAATGCACTAGCCTGCGATGTTGCTGGCTGTCAGAAAGCAAAATGAAAAATAGTTTTAATAGCTGCTCTTTGACCTGTTTTATATTTTATGTCAATTATAACAGCACACAACCATGCATAATTATGAAGCATAGAGGCATTAAAACGTACACATAATTTGTGTTCTTATGGCAAACATTGCAGGAGGGTTTAGAAAACAAACTGGCGATTTCCTATTGTTGTAAGTCATCTGAACAGTTATATATTGGGATTAAATATCTTAAGACAGATTTGTCTTTCCATCTGTCTTGAGTAATTTTAAAGAAATATTTTTTGAGATGGACAAAAATCCCTGCATAGACACAACTCGCTGCCATCTGTACTCTCTCTCATAACACAGTGTGTAGGTTCCAGCGCGAATCGCAAAGTAACCCTGGAAGATATACAGATTTGTCATCTGAACATCATTTCTAAAATGATCCAATTTATTCACAGCAGGAGTTTCCTTTTGGCACTGTCGCAATCATCCTTGTTTTGGGACATTTGGGGCAGAAAGACCGATTAATTTTATTTTCGCGATGCATCCTACATTCTTAAATACACAATGACTGAAGAAAATAGCTTGATAACACTTCCTTCTTCTTCTTTTTGAGCTCTGAACACAGAAGTATTATTAAGTAGCATTTAGATTACTACAGTTTCTTTGTCACATGGAAAAGCATGACTAGATGCTCTGAAGAAACCAACCGGGATTGGGGGGGGGGGAGTGAGTGTGTGCCATTCACCTAGGGTTATGTGTTGATCTGCATTCCTTGGGACCACAACATTCAGGCCAGGAGGGGGAGGGGTCTTGTCATCTGGGCAACCCAGGACATCCATACACACTGCCTAGGCTTGTGCCCCAGAGAGGTCACTTCAGTGCTGCAAACGGGAGGCAGAAACATGTCTCTCTGCAGCCACAGCAGACGTTGTAACCAGTGCTTTGTTTCCAAGAAAAATAGGTGCTGGAACTAGGGTTGCCACACTCAACAGAGGACAGGACTTCTGTGCCTTTAATTGCCCTGCTCTCTTTTGAGTCTGGAAACCTTAAAGAGAAACCAGCAGACCCTTTGCTTGGAAATTAAACAAAGGGTCTGCTGTTTCTCTTTAAGGTTTCCAGACTCAAAAGAGAGCAGGGCAATTAAAGGCACAGAAGTCCTGTCCTCTATTGAGTCTGGCAACCCTAGCCGGAACTCACGATGAAGTTATTATAGTAAGTCGCTGGGCAACTCAGAGGAGCCCTGAAAAGATGCCAGCTGTCGTGCTCACCATCTGCAGAGGTGCTAAAAACTACAGCAAGCTGTCTCCCTAAGTGGTTTGGGGGTCAAATAAATGTGCCCCTGCACCCCTCGTTCTCTTAAGATTCAGGCGGCTGGCAAGGGCAGCTCAGAAACCCTGTGGCTAGAGAGACAGTGAGTGAACGAAAGTCATCCTGAAGGTTTAATGACTGAGAGGGGATTTGAATCCTGGTCTCCCCGGTCTCAGTCCAACACACTAACCATGACTATCACATGCTCTTATGCCAAAGGGGACCCTTTGAAAATGTTCACCTGCTAAACTTTACCAGGAATGACCTGCTTACTCAAATCCATGGTGTATCCTGTACTCAATTTCTCTCAGCTGCATCTCCCCCAAATTTAGGGGAAAAAAGAATGAGATGAAAGACTATTACAAAAGCCTTCCTCATATGCCTAAAAAGTTGTGCATCTCAAAACAAGACCACTCTACCAAACTCAAAATGCTGTGCATAGAATTGGGTGAAGCATTATTCTGTGCAGTGCAAAAAGCGGGGGGGGGGGGCAGCATATCATTTCATGCAATGCCTTCATGGTATGAAAGGGTGATATTTGGATTTTTGACCATCCCGATGTAGCAGATAAGCAGGTGAACTCTACCTGCAAATGTTATAAAGTCAAAGCTAGAGCCACCCTGTGCATATTAAATACACACAGGTGACTTCCGTTCATTGATGCCGGAAATAGTTACTGATAGCTTACAGTAGATTCTATGGCAAGCCTTGACACTAGATCAATCCAACCCCTGGCAGACTTCCAAGCAGAACAGCTTCGAGAGTCATGGGGCTTTCAATAATGCCATCGGGGAATTCAAACAGCAGCATGTGAAAACTGTTTTAACCTCCTTAGTAGGAGGCTGGTACTCCTTTTTCATTCCCTGTGGAATTTCATGTTTGGATTTGTATTGCTCACTTCCATTCCTTGATGCTCCGATATTCAGGTGCCCAATAAAAAGGTTCGTTGGCACTTTAAAAGGGTGATAGAATGAGTCGACTTATTCCAAATCAGACCAGGGCTATAACCCAGTAACAGGATATTTGCCTTGCATGCAGAAGATCTACATAGGGCTGGAACAAAATACTGCCTGAAGCCCAGGGTAGTCTCTGCTGGCCAGGGTCCGACTCAGTACAAGGCACTTCCTCTGCTCTGCCGAAGATACGATTGTCAGCCACAAGTTCCTAAATTCTCTGGCAGGGTATTGTCTGAGCATTTGTTCCCAACCACCTTTAAACTGGAGCGGCCAAAGTTTGAACCTGGAAGATGACATACAGGTGAAACTCGGAAAATTAGAATATCGTCAAAAAGTGCATTTATTTCAGTAATGCAACTTATTATTTTTAATTTTTCTTTTAATTTTTACAAATGCTTTCTTTTGGAAATTCCACAGTAATAAAACAAATAGTTACAATAATACAAAAAATAAACATTGCTATTACATTTAATTAATTACATTCCATTTATAATTGACCCGCCTAACGACAAATAATTACAATTACAAGAAATAAAGGCTTGGACATATCTTGCTTTGCATGGCATGCATCTATCTCATATATTGGTTTCACCTTTTAAGTTGTGTTACTGAAATAAATGCACTTTTCAACGATATTCTAATTTTCCGAATATCACCTGTAGGCCAAAGATGAGGAGGAGGAGGAGGAGGAGGAGGAGGAGAATATTTATACCCTGTGCATCTGGCTGAGTTGCTTCCAACACATATAAAATCATTTTTAAAAAAACATTTAAAACATCCTGATACAGGGCTGCCTTCAGGTATCTTCTAAAAGTTGTGTAGTTCTTATGGGAGGGTATTCCACAGGGAGGGCACCACTACTGAGAAGACCCTCTGCCTGGTTCCCTGTAAGTTCACCTCTCCCAGTGAGGGAACTGCCAGAAGACCCTCTGAGGTGGACCTCAGTGTGCGGGCTGAACGATGGGAGTGGGGACGCTCCTTCTGTGCTCTGCCATAAGAAACACATGGCTGAAAATGGCAGCCCCATGTAGAGTTCTTGTCTTCCTCCTTCGTAGCATGGAGGATATCATAGTTTGCACTCTGATGCCATTATTTTGAGGACTTCCCCATTTTTCCCCAGCACCAACTGCTGAAATGGTGCAGGGTGGGAAAAACATGGTATAAGGAGGTCAGGATATAAGCCAGGCATATGCAAACTCGGCCCGCCAGATGTTTTGAGACTACAATTCCCATCATCCCTGACCACTGGTCCTGTTAGCTAGGGATGATGGGAGTTGTAGTCCCAAAACATCTGGAGGGCCGAGTTTGCCTATGCCTGATATAAGCCCTGAACGTGGAAATTTGGGGTAGTCCTCTCCTGCTCTGCAACTTCTGAAGGATTCGTCAAACCACCAACTCCTAAGAACGCTTCCACTTTGCACCAAAGAAAATGCTGTTAGTATTGAGTCGGCTGAATAAAAACGCCAGCATATTGAGACGGGAGTCCTTTTCTAAAGCGTGATCATGTTACAAGTTGCTCATTTGCTCCTTGGGACTTTTGCCCTGGTGCAACTGGCAAAGGAGAGGCAGGCAGCAGGCGAGTTTGTTGTTGTTGTTGTTGTTTCAATTCGCTGAGTCACACCAGACTCCCTCCACGGAAAGAGCAAAGTCGAAATCTGGAGTCTAAATCAATAGCTGACAAGGCTGCTTTTCAAAGCACCGGAGGGGCACTCTGCACTCCCATTGTAGTCGCAGGGAGAATTTTGTCTGTTTAATTTGCATGGTGCACAGCCTAGCTTCTGTCGAAAAGTCTTGACTTTTCGGATTTCCCAGTCCGCACGGTTACGATTGTCATGCACGCTTGTCAAACAGGAGTCGCCATCGGTTACCCTCAGACTGGATTGAACAAACTAACATCATAACAAGAGTGTTTATGGGAAAAAACTGCTTAAGCACTGAAGCAGAAAGGGCTTAGCACTGATCAGACCTCTCTCCCACCTTTAT
>NC_142582.1:30453952-30488952 GCF_965207765.1 Zootoca vivipara
TTAGTACACAATAAAATGAACCATTTGCTAGCTTTTATAATATTTTTAGTCCCCAATTCATAATTGGCAACCTGAAAAAAAAATTAAAACCTTGCATTTTAGGTTACAGCATCAGACAGTTTTGAAAAAGACAATAGCAGCATGCAGGTATAACTTGGCTTTCTGAAGAATTAAGGTCTTTGCACGTAACTTGTGATCACTGCAAATGATAAACAACTGAAAAGTAATTGCTACAAAACAGCCAAGACCATTTTACGTATGTAGAAGAACAAGTTGCTTCTTTGTGTGTCTGTTAATAATATACAGGGGAAACAATCAATAAATGCTCCACAGAATAAAATTTGGATCTGTATCAAAAACACATGAACTGTTGACAACCTTACAGCCTTTTAAAATAATCTAGGTATCTTATTGTTGGGCTTCATTTGAAAAAAGCAAGCTGTTTGCCAAGCCATTCAGAAGCATTCTTTTTTTAAAAAAAAAAACCCAAACAAACGCATATTCTTTTCTAAACAGGCTATAGAACCATTTTTTTAAAAGCAGTAATTTATTAAAACGTGGTACACCATAATTTTGCCATTTTTCTGCAATAAGAGTGGCAAATGATTCAAGGGGGGGGGGGAATGAAATATATTTCCCTGTCAGTTCAATAGATCAGAGATTTACAGCTTCTTGACTCGGACAGGAAAAACTCAGCATGCATAAAAATGAATTGCAAATCAGTTAATTGTAGAGATGCAAAACTAAAAGCATCTCAGCGGTTCAGTAAAATAAATTCCGCTGAACAGATTAGGAGGGAGCAATTCTCCATTTACGTCCAGAGGTTACTACCGTAGTTAGGAAAAACCAAGAGAGGACCTGGTATATTTCAAAAAGTGCTTCAAATCAGTTTACAATGATTTAGTTCACTTCAGTAGCCTCAGTTTTAATGGTCGAGTTAATTACATCTACACTGCTTAGACAAACAGATTAGGGTGCCTTGGTAAGATAGGACCAAATGTCTTGTTCAGATGACAGGAGAGAGCAAGTCAAAGTTGGATATTCCTCACTGAACGAAGGAAGACACAATGCATTTGTGGGTATATTTTTTAACCAGATTGCAGCTAGTGATTTTATCGTTATAGACACCAAAGAAAGCGTGTAGCTCTGCATCATGTGAAGAACAGATGTTCTTCAGATGGTGCAGCTGTTGAATAACAGATAATTCAAGATATTGCACCCGCTTAAAAAGAAAAAAAACTTTTAAGGAATTAACGAGTTTGAATTAACACCCAATGAGGGCCAAATTAAAACTTCAGTTATACATAACAAAATATAACAGCTTAACAGTATTTCGGGGTGGGGGGGAGCAGATTTAATAGCAAATCTCTCTGCACTTCAGTACAAATCCAGCTCAATAACCTAATGTATGCTTATGTCTTCAGAAAAAGAAAAACTCCAGGTGAATTAAAAATAGGCACAGCACCATTTAGCAAGGAATTAGCCACTGACAGTTTATGGAAAGCAGAGATACTCGCAGGGAGAGAAGACCAGGAATTCTCCTAAATTAGTTGTGTCTCACACAGATTGAGTGAAGTATTGATTCTGGACTGAAGCCCGCAGCAGCCTCCTGATCACAGCACCTGTGCAAATATTGTACAGCATGAATGCTCTTGCGCCTCTGCATACGTTTCATACCTCCAGTGGATAATTGGAAGGTGGGAAGGAATGAGACTAAAAAGGCAGGAGGAGATGGGCAAACTTGAGAGGCCCTTCATTTTCAGCGGGTGAGAAACAGAACTCATTTAAGCAGCAAAACGCACATCGCTGAAGATGTTGCTCTCTTTTATAATCTCCCCCAATCAAATGCAATCAGCTCAAATTTGATGTGGGAATTCACTCTAAGCACTTGGTATTTTCCAGGCTCGCTGCTAAAATGTGCGTCCTCCTTTTCCTATGTGTTTGGAGCCTGAAACCTTGGCCACGGCACATCCATTTCACTAGGTTTATTGTGAATTCATTTATCTATCTCTGTGGAAAGGGCAACTATCCCTCTAAAAGTGCATGCAAGGATCTGGGGCGGAGCGGCATCAACGCTCTTGAGCATAAGGAAGGTAGCAAGCTCTGAGGTTTTGGGTGGAATAATGTGTCTCCAAAAACATCACCTACACAACCAATTGTTGTTGTTTTTAAATGGGCGGGGCGGGCTGCAGTTATGTGCTCAAGATGCATTGATTCTAAACATTTCATAATGTTCCAGCCGCCAACCACAGAGCATTCACATGACGAAGCAAAACAAATGCATTCCGACAGCAAGCGTTAAGAAACAAAACCATAATCTGAAAAAGCCCATGCACCATATGTAAATTTGGGGCTATAGAAGAATATGAGAATGACTCTTATTTTTAATGTGTTAAAAAACTTATAAACAGCTTAGCTGATTTGCTGTCAATGGAAATATATAGCTTCCCCCCTCCCTCTCTTTTCAGAACATTTATCAGCACTTGGCAACTCTGGACTAACCTGACATGCAAGATGATCAAAATGGATTATGTAATCTTTTCCATTTATTCCTATTGATTTTAGTCATGATAAAATTCATCCGTGTGGGCTGGGGACATGGCGCCTGAAGAGCTTTGGGTTGAATGAAACAAAATAAATAAATAAGTCCATCCTGGTAATGATTTGTGGGCTGTTGCCATTTTCTGATCTCACGGTGTGGGGAGGGGAGAGAAAAAGGAGGGGGGAAGCCCTTCATGGTAGCAATGAAAATATATTCTACTGTATTCCAACACAGAAATCTACCGTTAATAACTCATGACAAGCTTCTTTGGATTTTAACTCCTAATTTGCCCAACCAGATACACAGAGTTAAGGCCAGTAATTTATATTTTCCCTTAAAACTGGAGGTTTAAGAAGTCTCTGTTTTAAACTTTTAACCACTGGGGGAGGCAGGGCGGGGGGGCGCAAGAGAAGGGAGGGTATAGTTCAAGACTAATCAACTTTATTTCCGTAACTGCCGGTAACATCAAAATGCCAGCGAGTGGACCATTTTAATCAGTTTTATTGATTCATGTGTTCAGTTCTTATTCAGTTAAAAACAAGGCACATTAAATACATCCTCTTATTGCTCTATAAATGCATGCAGCTCATTCTGTATATCAAAAGTAATAAATAATGACAATAAAACACAGAGACAGTTATAAAAATGACAACCCAGCCTCAAACACAGTATTTAACAGTCCAATCCTGAACAATAACCCGTCACAATACATAAAAGTGCCAGATGGAAAAACATGCGGCAAAGTATATATGTATATGTATGCATATAGGTACGTGTGCATACACACATACACACACACACACACACACACACACACACACACCAAACCAAACCAAACCAAACCACAGGCCTGCTTTGCTGTTAATTGTTTTGGCTTTCTTTTTGGAACACTGTGGCATTATACAGAATTATTATCTAGGAAAAGTAAAAACCCTGCATGTACTTTCTATTTCCCGCACATGACCACCTTCCAAATTTACAACAACAAAAAATCCAGAACGTTGTGACCATCAAGTAATTCTCCGCCTATCGTTTGACTGAATCAAGCAAGTATGGTGCGCATAACTTTTTGCTTCCTGTTCAAAGCAGTGGCGCACATGTGACTCTTGCGTCGCAAAGCGAAAGACATTCAGAGAGATCCAATCCCAAATGGGGGAACCTGCATACTCTAAAACTACGGAAGAAAGGAAAAGAATCTTTGCTACACAAGCATGCTCACGGTGTGAACGTGTTGGTAGCAAGTGGTGAGGAGAGTAGTGCCTGCGCTAGGTGAAAGAGCTATGGAAGCAAGGAATGGAACCACACCAAGGAGTCCCACCGACGTCTGTAGGGAAGGGCCATTCATGAGCATAGCGGTGCGCATGAAGGTCACCCCACCATAATCAAGGTTCTGGGGAAGTTCTCACAAGTGTTGTGCTGTATGTGCAGACCTTGGGGGGGAAAGCACATGACATCAGATCCAAATCTACATGGTGCTGCCTGCTCCTTGCTCCTGTGTTGTTGGAAACAGGAGCTCATGATGCCCCGACAGGGCTAAAGTTATTGGCATAACTAGGCATTGCTGGAAATCCTGTGTTGCCTTCTGCTAATGGGCACATAAAGGTTTATGAGAGGTTGTCTTAAGTAACATGGCTTGGATACCCATTGCTCTTCAGTGCTAAAAGCCCTGCAGCTAAGCTAACTTTGGTGCGGATGAATGGTTAGAGAAAGAGAAAGAGAACATGTTAGCAGATGTTCTTTTGTCTGAAGGTGTGAAATTTTAAAATGCTACTTTGATTGGCCCACAAACATTGGCACACACACCCTTGTAGGGGTACAAATAGAGAAAATACAGGTGGTCATTTCCCCACATTCTGCAATATGTGGAAAAGCAAGTTTTCAGTTAATCGTTGGTGCTGATTTTTCATGTCCCCCCAAACTAGATGCACATACACATAATATAAGGGGATGAAAACATATATGAAAAAACCAACCCAATGTGTGTTGGTTGTGTGGAGGGGAAGCAGCCAACAGTACAAAATAACCCTTTGTGCTCAGAGACAGACGTCTCAAATGTCCAAATATACACAAGGCTTTAGTCACATGTTTGAATTCTATCTGAAATGCTCAGGGTCTAAAAGCAAGACAAATCTGTTTCTTCTCCATTTCCTTCCTGCTACTGCCAACATATAAAACAGAAGGTCTAAGGGACCTTGATCATAGCAAAAAGAAGGGGAAATGTCTGAATGGAACTTCACGGCAGGCTTTTGAGAACGTTGCCCTCGAATATATTTTACTAGATTGTGGCTCTTTGCCTTCATTTTGAGAATGAAAAAAAAAATATTCTACATGCAAAAAACGTGAATGCATCCTTCTAAAAGTTAGTTGCTGGGTTACTTTTAATACACTTGCAGCTATTCCTAGCAGTAAAGGCCCTCTACACCTTCAAAAAGTGCATATAAAGTGTTTTTGCCAGGGGAGAGGTTTAGGGGTGGCATTGTGGGACTATTAAGATAGTTCCATGGTCCATTAGAAGGATCCTGCAGTATATGCCACTACTGAAAAGCCCTGTGCACAGAAACCCTTCTTACATCTACATGCTATTAAGGGCAAATTCCTACATTTTGTTCCCTGGGATGCCCTCTTTGCATCACTCAAGGGATAAAACTAACAACAATAAATAATGATAATAAGAGTAATAATGATGATGGTGCCGTTAAAATAGTGCAGAACTTTCCCATGTCAATTCTTACAGGTGTATCCTTTAAACAAAAAACTGGCAAGAGGGTAAAAGCCTTTGGAGATAAGAGATATCAAAATAAAGGCCCACCTGATGTCAACTTTTCTCTTTGCTGCATACCATCCCTTCATTTTGCAGACAGCAAAAAGAAAGCTTCCAAGTGACCTAAGTGGCATAATCCCGCTTAATTGGAAGGATTTTAGGCAAAAGATAAATAAAAACCCATGCTTCAAAAGCGTGCCCAAAATCCAACAGGCTACCTTAATAATAATTAAATGAAACCCAGCTCCATGTTTCTCTAGCAAAACATGCTGAGATGCTAGAATAGTTTCAGGTTGTGCTTTGTTTTGTGCATTCTCCATAAATGAACAATAAATTGAGATACTGGCATTAAAAACACTATAGAAATATCACAAGAAACCCAACTATATATGCACCACAAACTTTACCACTTGCTATAGAAGAAATAACAGGGATGAAACTTCCATCCATAATGTTGTGTTTTCCCATGGTGGCATAATAGGCACCATTTAAATAATGATCATAAAAATCTTGTGGTGTGCTTCTCAACTTATGCTTGTCTTAAAGTGGTTTCAGAAATTCACCTGTAAATCACAGGTGCAGGACATAATTAAGTAAGCCCCACTAGTTTCAATGAGACTTAAAATATGTTGAACTCAATATGTCCTCCAACCTGGACACAATGATCATGGCAATTATCAGGACATACATTTATATTTTGTGCAATATTCAATGGAAAATACAGATGTGAGAACTCTTATATTCTCCCCAACAACAAATCACTCCATTTTTTTTAAAATGACACGCATGCTTTAATAGCTTTGCAATATCAGTAGTAGTAATAATAATACAATCATCCCCAAAGTTCTAGGCAACAAGATGAATATTTAGCACACCACACTTCTCCTAAAAGAAAAGGAAAAAAGCAATCCAGAAGTTTAATAAACAAGCCGACGTATAAGACACTAAAGGCATTCTGGCACCTTCCACTTCTGCCAGATCAAAGCAGCAAGATAGGAGAAGAGAGCCAGAGGCCACCTTACTAAGGTAGAAAAAGGATTTTTCTTATTCCAGTTCAGGTGGCACAATGAAACTGCACCTGGATCTCCTGCCATGGGCCCCAAGGGCAGCCAAGGTATAGTGCAGATCCCCCCAGGAGTTGCCCAGAAAAAGGCACTGGGGGCACAGTTCCCTCACTCCAAATGCATGTCCACCACTGATTCTGCAGAAAGCAGAAACATATACCCAGTTAAGGAGGCCAAAAGTCAAAATGGTAGTAGAACTTTAAGGACTGCAATAGTAGACTGTTAAGTTAGCAGACTGCAACAGTGTTTTTTTCCGTATGGTTGCTCAATGCCAGACAGATCAAGCAGAGGAAGCAGGACACATCTGAAAGCACTGGAATGTTTTTCAGCAGCAACACGAGATCCACCATTTTGCAGCCGAGGGTTCCCAAAACTCACAGACCGCCACCACTCCGATCTACTGAAATCCTATCGCGCTGGTGGATGTTCTCTTCTGCAGCTTTCATAAGTACAGCTAGACGGCTTCCAGAGACAAATCCTTTCTGAATAGCAGTCATGAGCTAAAACAAACAAACAAACAAACAAACACCAGGATTGAGAAGACTCATTCATTTAGAAATGTAGTTTTTTTTAAAAAAAAAATTATGTCTTAACACACGAGCAAACGTTAACACATTACAAAACTCTGTGGTGAAGTAGAGCCAGACTTCACTCTCAAAATCCAGAAGTGGAAGACCACTGAGAAGCACTGCTCTTGTGTCACTACCCTCCACACCTCAGAAGATGAGCACAGCATCTTCAATATTACCACTGATGGGCATGCTCTCATTAATAGTGTTCCGATTCCATGTTGTTGCTACTCCAATGAGAAAGCCAACAGAACAATTGTAAAACTGCTCTTCCTGCCCTATTTGTTATGCTGGGCTTGCATCACACAATTATCAAGCTGACAGCAAATGCTACAAGCCACACTCTCGTTTTACTTCTCTGACTTTTTTTCCTTTAGGGCCAAAGCAGAGATGAATGAACAATGTGCAAGGCATTATTTGGCCAATTTTCCTTTCTCTGAGCAATCAGAAATTCCTCCAGGATATTCATATCTCTCTCTGTGTATGTGTGTGTGTGTGCGCATGCAGATATCTATATGTAAATATATATGTCTCTATATAGATATAGATATAGATAGATATAGGTATATATAGATATGAATATTTCTGGCTTTGATGTTAACTCATTGGACTGCCTAAGCAAAAACAATCAAGTATTCATTGGAGCCCTTCTGGCTACTTGAGAAAAGCCATGATGTTTAAGCAGGTTAAAGCATCTGGAAGACTAGACTAACACGAATGGATCCAACAGCAACAGTAACAACATCACTCATGAGCATGGTACTTTCAAAGAATAGAAGGATATGTCCCTGCCCTGGAGATTTAAAAATCTAGAAAACAGGTATCAAAGAAGATAACAGAAGTAGGCCACTCATCATCCTATTTATTCAAAGAATCAACATGTGTATCTAATAAATGAAAAGATCCACTCCTTCGGAGGAGCAGAAGTTCTCCTTTTTACCCGCCTGCTTGTGATGACAATACCCACGTAGGTCAATGCCAACTGAGGAATACATGCAGTGTGAAATCACCTGTCCCAAAGTGTTTGTATATGAAAAGCACCCCTTACCTACAAAGATAGCACACCAGGGAGGTGGCTAGACAAAAAGCCTTCTGCCTGACATAGAGGCAATGTCAAACGAGAGATCCCCTACTCTGTATTCTAAACTGGTATAGTCCTGAATTATGAATATTTTTCCAAAAATGCAACCAGATCTTGTTTTTTACGGGCTCTGGGTGGCAGGAGAGGAACTGGTATAGAACAATATGAATTACCGTAAACATTGCATTTTATATTTTAAATAGGCATTATTAGTTTTATTGGATTGTTTGGTATTATTATCTGCCCCAAGTACTTGGGATAAGGTAAGTTGGAAATTTAAATGAAAAATGCAAATCTGTGTTAAATGGTTTTAAGCATTCACCCCTAAATATCTGAAGTGTGCAAAGCACAATAAAGCTGGTCCCTTTAAAAGAATAATAATCACAAATAACATACAGCAGGATAAGCTATTTCATCTTAACATGATCACTGACAAACAAGCCAAATTTCAAACAAATACAATCATGAAATCAAAGTGCTACCAATACAGAATAAGACCTTTAAAATCTAAAATTAAATCCTGTTAATTTCGGAGCCTGAGAATAAATGAGAAAGGGGAAACTGTAATGTTAGTGGGAGTGGGGAGTAGATTTTCTTTTTAAAAAAGAACGCCTTAACGTGATTTACATTATAGGCAAATTTTCTATTTTAAACCTCTGTATAAATAAATTTACTCACATAACTTATTCTATTATGTGTGGAAGGGGGGGGGGAGAATATACACATACACACACAAATATATATAATATGCTAGACTCAACCTGTGAAAATTTCCACATTTAGATTCAACAGTGCTCTTATCTGCAACCCATCCTGAGAGAGACAATTACCATTTTCCTTTGCCTTGATCTTGTTTGTTTAACTTGACACAGTGAAGAAAGGGCTGACATTGACCAAAATCCCCAGCATTAATTTATCTCATGTTCTGCATTCATCATTGCCACTGCGCAGGAAGGACCTGGCAGTCATTTGAAAAACCTGACCAAGGAAGGCTCTACAAAAACAAACCTGGCTGGCAATGGAAAACAAATAAGCTGCTGCTTGTATGAAAGGAGTCAAATGCATGCCTAGACGCATTTCAGAAGCCTCTTTAGAGCTTGTGTATTTTGCAGCATTGGAATTAAAGACACATGTTCCCACGTTCCACCTTCTGCACCCCACCCACAAAACCTCAGACCAATTTTCTCCCCTCTGGTTTTATAGGATAAGGGAGCAATTCACAGGCCAATTGATATGCAAGTGGCCGAGTTCAAACATCAAGGCAAACACACAACATGGCAGTCAAGAACGCGCTTGAGGCTCGTGTTAGCCAATTTCTTCTCCACCTCCTGTGTGCTGATACTCTCTTCCACTTCCTGATTCGTGGCAACATCTAGAACTGCCACGATGTATAGAACTCGGCAAAACTCCGGTTACCGCTAACTATGCTTCCTAGCAAGAATGAGAACAGACTTCAACAACGGAGGTTCCGATTCTGCTTGCAGGCAGGCTATGGATACTTCTAACTACAACAGGGGAGGGAATTGGCCATGTGAAGGAAGGAGGGGGCCATGCGCGCAAGCTCCTCCCTTCACACATCAAACCCCAAGGGTGGATCTGGCTAAGGGAAAGGCTATACCGTGTGCTAAAGGATTCATCAAGCAAATAAACGTGCAGCAAGATGAACGCTGGTTGAGAGATTGCAGTGATTTACTTGCCGTTGTCTGGAGCAATACACTACCCCCACCCCATCTGAAGCTGCCTCTCATACCTTGCTGTTAAGTCTGGGTGGGTGGGTGCCCCCCCCTTTAAAATGAATACATGGGAGAGGGGGAGAGAGAGAGAGAGAATTGAAGGATGGAGTGCACAAATTTTAACAATGCAGGTGTGCTTCGAAACTGAATGTGGCATGAATGTGATCCTGGAGTAATCCACGTGTCAAGCAGATGTCGAATTAATTACAGTCGAATAGCACAAATTTGGTATTTTTACCATAGGAAGGGGGTATGTAGTTTTGCTTCTCCCCTCTTTTTGAATTTCAGTTTTTAAATATGTTTAATAGCTGGACCAAAAAAAGAATGCTTGTGTTTGAAAAAGGAAAACCCGTCTGTCCAACCATTGGCAACTATGTAGCAAACATCCTTCCAACTTGCATTTAAATGGCTTACAAAATGACAGATACAGCTAGCCTCTGAAAAGAGCAAAAATAAATAAATCTGGATTTATTTTCAGCATTGGACCACTAAGAAGAAAACATGTCCTGGGCCACTGGCCCTTATATTGGACAATGTGAGCAGCACTGTGCTGATTCACCACTAGACTAAGTGCCATCTAACATGTTGCCCATGCGCAAAATAAATTGACATCCTGTAAATTATTAATTTTTAAAAATCAGGAGAAGTATGAAATTACTATTTAATCAGTCTCCATACAAGTCAGTGTTATGAGCATGGAAAGGACAAACTTTGAGCATGAAAATTTGCCTGCTGAGATTTAAGCCAAGTCTACTAGAATTGGTTAAGTCAGGAAGTAGGCTGGAGATCATTTTTTTAAAAGGCAGAAACTGCAGGGGTGAGTAGGAAGAAAAGGTAACTATTAAATGCTTTTCAGAGACCTTGACTTCAAGGCCTACCTGCCTCCACTAGGTGACAGCCAGATCATAGGCTAAAATTGCATTCTGGGAGTCTTCCACTTCACTGCACTGCTTCTCTGTCACTCTCCATGGTAATCAAGCAGTGGCAGCAGTGGATTACGAGGCCAGCCTCAGAGGAGGAAAGCAGCTAGTATAGTCGTACCTTGGATCCCGAACGTCTTGGTACCCGTCCATTTTGGCTCCCAAATGCCACAACCCCGGAAGTGAGTGTTCCGGTTTGCGAACGTTCTTTGGAACCTGAATGTCCAACGGGGCTTCCGTGGCTTCCAATTGACTGCAGGAGCTTCCTGCAGCCAATCGGAAGCCATGTCTTGGTTTCTGAGCGTTCTGGAAGCCGAATGGACTTCTGGAGCCCACAAAGATGGCAGACAAAGAAGCCAGCGGAGCTGAGGTGCTGCTACAGCCTGTTTTGGCTACCCCCGCCCTCAAGCTCGCTTGGGCTGCCTGTCCACCCCTTCTTGCCATGCTACACTTTGCATATACTATAAAATATAAAAGATAGGTATAAAAAACAATCACGCATTTAAAAGGAACCAACTCACCTGCAAAAACTCATTGATTTCAACCTGCCCATTCTTGTTCAAATCCACTTCATTCAAAATCTCGTGGAGCGCTCTTTCATTAATTTGAAAGTTGATGCTCTATAAAAGTTTATGAAAGAAAAAACCAACAATCCTGGATTAATAAAACACTATTAATAGAATGTCAGGCAATTTTGATAGTATTTTTTAAGGTAAGTAAAATGTTACCTCCAACACACGCTGCACATCCACTATGGTAATAAAGCCTTTGCCATCTTTATCAAACATGTGGAATCTCTTTTTATATCTGCAAAATTGGATAATTCAGGAAACAGCTATAAAATGCCAAACAGCAAAAGCAGTTTTATAAAGAAGCCAAACCTAAATCTATGGGATGTTCTCCTCCTTCCTTGCAAAAACTCCACCACCAGACAGTGCCACAGTTATTGTCACCAACACTACACAACTTTCCTCATTTTAATGCCATAACATACCACTTTCTACCATACTAAGTGCTGCCAGGATTCAGTCGTTTTGGGAAAGGATAGTAGAGTATGTGCTCTCAATAGTAGAGCACATACTTTTGCACACAAGCACACAGACTGGGTCCCTGGCATCTCCAGTTAAATAATCTTGGTAGCAGAAGTGGGGAAAATGTCTGCCTAAAGCAGGGATGAGAAACATCTGTGGCTCTCCAGATGTTGATAGACTACAAGTCCTATCATCCCTGACTGCTGGCTGGAGCTGATGGGAAGTGGGAACCCAACAATATCTGGAGGGTCATACAGGTTCCTCATCCCTGGCCTGAAAGCTCAGGAGAGCCACTGAAAGTTAGCATAGTGTGTGTGTGTGTGTTAATGGACCAGATGAATTAATCATCTGAGTACACAAGGCAGTGTCATACACATACCCAGCAGATGTTGAGCCAAGACAGAGATATAATTATGCCCAATGCTCTCAGCTGATCAGGGAATGTCAAACAGTCACTCAAGGCAACCTAATGGCATCCGTCTGTCTCGAGAGACAATGGAGTACTCTGGGGGTGAGATCAAGCCGAAGTGACCTCCCCTAGGCACAAGTCTGGCAATGTATATGGAGGTCCTGGGCTGCCCAGATGACAAGACCTCCCTCTCAGCCTCGCTGATGTAGTCCAAAGGAAAGCAGAGCAATATGTTTGGCAGCAGGAGTTGCCAGGAGGAGGCGCATATGATGACATCCAACCATCTTAGGGACTCCACTCCTGATTTATGTAGGGCTTACTCTTTAGTCTTCCTTCTCCCAAAGATATCCCACAAGGCATTGGTGGTTTGGGATCGGAGTTTTCCTTCTCCTAGATGGGAAACCTTCCCATTGCCAAGGTTGCCAAGCCCCACCTGCCCATCATTTCCCTCTAAAGCTCATGCAGAAACCGCCTTCTTGACCACTGGACCCACTATGGGTCTCAGAGCCTGTCTTCGCATGGAGGAGGGAAGGCCAGTCAAAACCATTTCCAAGAGTGGAACATGCTTACAGCTTCTAGGAGCCACAGGTGAGAGCTGAGTGCAGGGTGAGGACAAAAGGTGGACAAAGTACCCCAGAAGGAGCATGATGTATCCCCCGAGGTCCTACCCATGCCCTCAAGCCAGCCTCAAATGTGGCAAATAAACACAAAGAGAGATCGGGTACAGTGGCAGCAAAATTAAATAAAAGGATCTGCCATCTTAGCCTGGCTTGCACAGCTGGGGGTTTTGTTCTTAACACTCTCCACCTACCCACTGCAGTTCTATCTAGACCCCTGAGAATAGCAACTACTAGCGTGCACAATGTATTTACCTCTCAATATCTGCTGGGGACAAAGTGATTTCACTGCGATCCGTCAGTTGCTCTGATCGTGCCTTGTAGCCCATTTCGTAGTACAAAAACTTCTTCGCCTCTGCAAGCTGCTCCTATACAGCGAGAGAGCAGCACACAGTGTCTCAACTCTAGGGTAACAGCAAATATTTACATTCCGAATTCCTTCTTTGCTGTAATGTTTTACTGGCTCCTTTCACTTAATTATAATTGCTGGTCCTTAGAGGAATATCAGCAGTTGATGACCAAAAAGTGCTTAAAGGTGAACAAGGTAATTAAGATTAGGCAGCATTTCATGCTTCAGCTACATCACTGGTTTGGTTGTACAAGTGTTGATTATCAAGCGATAATTACTCCGGGAGACGTGCAATGTAAAGATTTTAAAGGCTCTAACGTGCCCTCAATCCACACATGCAACTAGCAGCGATGTCAGCAAGACTTGTGCTTGCAGACAGAAAGGGACAAGAGATGGCCTTTAAATTTAATGCTGGTATCTTATAGCTACAATAAATACATTAAATGGCGAGACACAGGCTTTAATGCATCCAAATTTTGAGGGCTTCTGGCATTTGCTGTGATTACTCTCTTCAGACAGCAGGACAACGAGGCAGCCCCTAGTTGGGAATCTTCAAATCCCCTCTTCCATTCCAAAACTTCATTTTGCACTGTTTTCTGCTCCTTGCTGGTCTGCTCCTGTATTCAATGTGCCTGACCACTTTCAGTGTTTTCCAGGCTCCGCTCCTTTGAGGAAGTAGGGACTTACAGATGAAACCAGCTATCCTGCTTTGACAAAATAATGTTTTCCATAGTAAGTTAGCTTCAAAAGGCCTGAAAACAAGATACTGGAACTCCTTGAGCACATGCAGTACATCTACTGGGGGCAGCAGGAAAGGGGAAAGCACATTTATGAAATACATTCTATTTTCCAGTGCAAACTACATGCACCACAGGAAGGCCATGGGGGCAGGAATCGGCCTGCCCTCAGTAACAGGTCTAAGTTGTTATGGCAAGAGCTGCAGTACTCACCAAGTGGATTGAGGGTTGTCATGTTGTTTAGCTCCTCTCTCTCCACCATGGCTTTGGGGGAAAGGGAACTCTGGGGAGATGGTGAGTACCTCCAAATGTTACAGCAGGGAGGGTGATCAGTCCCCAAAGGGAGGCTATTTTTAGCAGCATCGCTTGAGTAAACGTAGCATATGGTTTGAGCCCAACCAAAATAGGGTGTGTGCGCCCATGTGTGTCTCTGCATGTGTGTATGCACACACACACACACACACCTCCAAGGAGTTCAAGGAAGTACACATGTCTCTTCCACCATTTATCTCCCAACAACCCCGCAAGGAGGGTCTGGCTGAAAGAAAGCAGCAGGCGTTTGGCACCCAGTGAGCGTCTTAGCTTAGTGGGGATTTGAACCTCCACAGGCCAACAACTCTAACAACCCTGACAAAAACAACATCCAAAGCAACTATGGCTCATTCACCGATGCCCATGGGGAAGGATCTTGCCATCCTTCTGCTGTGAACCTAGAGGCCCGCCCTTATACCTTTTTCTTCTGTTCGCTCCATTTGAGCTTCTTCCCCATTATCTCAATTATCTTTGGCAAGGCTTCTTCGGCAGCCTGCACGTTCAGGAAGGCCAGGCGTGTGCGGCGAGCAATCACATCCACCGCAGTGCAGGCATACTCTTGGATTGCATACTCAATCTACAGTATTTGGACAGAGACACAGAGAGAGAGCACTCAAAGATCTGTTTCAGTTCGATAGCCTGACTCTGGACAGAGAGATTACAATACTAAAAAGAAAAGGGAAAGAGGGAATGTAATGTATACAGACTGTGATTCAAGATGGAGTTACCCACCATCGCCCTGATTCGAAAGCATACATTCTGGGCTACTGAGATGAACTTTTGTTACACTACAATGGTCCTCTGTCCGTTTGTTTTCTCGGATTAAAAAGAGGTGCATTTGGTATCGCATTTGATCAAAACACATTTCACCCAGAAATTCAGAGGTTATACTTCACGTTCTCTTGGGCAGGGAAGGAGAGATTCATCCATAGGTATAAATATTCTTTAGAGAACTGCAATCCCTTCCTAACTTAGTAGATCTTCCACCATCGGCACTTTACAAGGTACTCTTTGCACACTGCTACATGCCCTGAGCCTGTTCCTCCTAATAATCCCAGGATCCTAATAGGATTGCCAGCGTTTTGACTGGCCACTGCAGCCGTGCCTTTGACAGCAACTTGATGTGCAGACACACAAGCAGGTAATGCATGCTTACCTCACTTCAGTGTAAAACCTGTCCTGCTTTACATCCTTTCTAGCTCATATGTGTGCACATAATTCCACCTGCTGTTTGCTTCTCCCTAAGCATACCACCCTTTTCAGTTCCTACCGGCAGCCCTGTTCTGCTTTTCCCCCTATGGGGAATGGGAAGGACAATTTGAGTTACCTGGATAACAGCAAGCATTTATAACGCCTTAGAATGTTAAAACCACTTTGCCCATAATAACGACAACCCTGTAAGGTAGATCAGTATTTATCACGCTGATGTCGCAGATGGAGACTGTATCCAAGGCTGAGAGATATTGGCTTGCCTAATGGCAGAGCCAAGATTTAAACTGGGGAAGTGTGGGGAGGGTAGGATGAGGCAGGGAGAACTTTGCTGTGTATAGCGCTACCTCTGTGAGTTGATGTCACCAGGGAGTAGGCAGAATAAGCTAAGCTATGGCATCTTCAAGAGAGCAGAGCATTTAAACACAACTGCGGTGCGGCGGAGAAGGAAAGAAGCAATATGTCAACAAAGGGTCTCACCGTCATACCTCAGACTCAATGTAAGGAAACTCGGAAACCAGGCGATTTCCAACAATAGGCCATCTCTTCCCGGTCACCTGGGCCAACTTTGCCACTTCAAAGGCCTTGTCCCCAAATGTATTTGAGAGATGTTGAGCCACCTACGGGATCAAGAGCGGATTAAAAAAAGAACTGTTTCATCAGCCAGCACTTCCTGGAATACAGCTCCATCTTGAAGGAGCTGCCCTTGACAGTTTTCCTGTGGCCTGTTAACTAATAGGTCAAAGGCGGCATCCGATGAGGGCTGGGTGGGAGGAAACAGCTCAGGCTGGGAACGCTTAGGCTAGCACTAACACGGCTATGCATGTATCAATGGAACAGTGACTGATGACGCTTCAAGGTTTCTGCTACTGTCGTCACATTTGAAGAATAGCTTTGCTTGGGACCAAGAAGCCAAGAGGCTTCTTCGACTGTCACGGTTAGGAGACAGCACGCGTGTGCGTGCGCACACTGATCAAAACTGGGATTGTGTAAATTGGGGTTACAGAGCATAGAGCCCCTGAACAACAACAACAACAACAACAACAACAACAGAAACGATAGTAGTAATAATAATGGGTTAAGGCTCAATTTAGCCCAGTTAAACAACATTTATAGTTGGCTTTTAATCACTTGATGCATATGCTTTTTTAAAAAAATCTTAATCTAAACAAAGAACTTTGAATTAGGTAAGGGCCAAAATAAGAGGCATTTTGAGTGAAAGAAGGGAAGCCCCTTTCCCTTTCTTCCACTACCCCTTGCCCAACAAGTCCCAACCTTTTGCCTCATTCTAGCTTCTCCCGCTGCATCCTCTGCTTCCTCTTCTCATTGCCTTCATGCCCGCCTCTTCCATCCTCCTTTGCTTCCTGTGTGGTCCCTCTGAACATCCGTAGGCTGGTTGTAGTGGCAACACCTGGATCAGTTAGTAGGGCAGGGCAATGGTCCCTACCAACACCAGTATCCAGAGGACAAGTGACATGAAAGTCACAAACTCCTCTGCTCACAGAAGGAGCTTCCTCCAACAGCCCCTCTGCAGTTAACCCAGCCCACACTGTTCAATAGTGGCCTTAAAAACCCTCGAGAAAGGTTGGGGGCCGGCTGCAGGAAGCTACAGCAGGCTGGGCAAGATCCTTTTTTGTAAACTGCTTTGAGGTTTTAGTACAATCAAGCTGCAAAAGTATTGTGAAATAAAAATAACGTTCCCCTCTGCCCACAGTTCTTCGGATCCAAGGTGTTGCATTCTTTACGGCATTGTTTTAAGATTTAAAAAGAAATCACACCACAAGCCTCACCTCACTCTCAAGTCCATAATCTTGAACCAGTCGAATATAAAGAGTCGGGCTCCAACCCTCTCCACCCTGTAAGAAGAGACCCACTGTCTTACAGGGACCCGCGCGCAGGCCATGAGCTTTTATTGCAGCATCAATTGTATCCTCTGCCATCGAGCGATAGGTTGTCCATTTCCCACCTGGAAACATTAATTTAAAAGAATACTGAAGGCGCCCTGCATCCGCCACTTCCTATCTACCTCAACAATTTGTGGTTTAGGGTTTCTAAATTACAAAATCAGGCAACAATCCAATACAAATCCCATGTAACAACCCTTGAAACTACAGTCATACCTTGGGTTACGTATGCTTCGGGTTGCGTACTCCACAAACTCGGAAATATTTTTCACTGCTTTTCGCCACGCATGCAGTCTGCGCATGCACAGAAGTGTGATATCGTGCTTTTGCACATGTGCAAAATGGACACTCAGGTTGCGTACTTTTTGGGGTGCGAACAGCACCCCGGAACGGATTGGGTACATAATCCGAGGTACAACTGTAGTCTCCCTCAAAAAAAGTCCCATTGTTTCAGAACTGAGAACTGCAGTCTACGCATCTGACTAACTTCACTCGGCACCAGGTGCTAGACCATTAAAGTTAATGATCGATTAACTAATAAAGAATTCAATGACTAAAAAAGCCTGCCAGTTTATTAAGGTCAGAGCAAAGGCTTTTTCATGTTGGCTTGATGTTGCATTCAACTTAGTGCTAAGGAGATCATTCCATTGGCACAAGCACTTCCACTTGGACAACAGAACAATCTCTCCTCTCCTCTCCTCTCCTCTCCCCATGTGCTGTTCTGGGGGTTCTCCTGACCGTTCAGAGCAGATGGGGGGGGGAGTGTTGGGTGCATGCAGAGGGAAAGCCCCATTGCGCAAGTGGGAATCTTTACATTAGCTTCAGCCAGTGCAACCGCTGAGTTGAAAAGGCTCTATAATTGGGAGAATCGAGTGCCTGGCACCAGCGAATATGCCACACAGCTGTTTTGATTGCCTATTGCTTTATGAAGCACCTGTGTTGCTTACTGTCTTGCTAGAAGAATGTTCCTGTGCCTTGACCCAGACCTGTTGCTCACATCAGTAGCTGTCAGGGAAAGATGAGGGTGGGTCTCTGATACACCAGGGGTATGACTGGTACTGCTACTAATGACTTGAGGTGTGGTGTGCATAGTCCTTTATATTTAAGTCACTTGTAGGCCAGTGCCTGTTCCCCTCTAAAAATGCGCTCATGGGGTCTTCCATCAAGCTAAGACAACTGAGCTAACAAACCTTAGTCTACAAATATTTTCTGTTATCAAGAGGTAGTGGGAGGATGCCATTTGAAACAAAACAATTGTGCTGGAAGACGGTGGCTTAGCCCTTCCACTTACCACTTCTTTCAAGTGTAGCACCCAGCCACCTCACCCATTGCATCCCCCTCCCCCCGCCCAAGCATCTCAGGTTGAAAGTGAAGGTCTGGTACCTGCTATAGTCACAAGGCCGCTGTCGCTAACATGCACCACATGATTCCGAGATATGGATTGGGTGTCTTTAGAATTGGGGTTTGTTACTAGGGGACGAATCCCACTCCATGCTGCCAAGACATCTCCTCTCCTCACTGTGGTTGAAAAGAAAAAAAGAAATCCCATCAGAAGTGCTTCCTCAGGAAAGTAACAACAACAACAACAACAACAACAACAACAACAACAACAACAACAACAACCATTTTAAAAATATGCCACCGATGTAATCTTGGGAAAATAACATTGCCAGCTCTGCAAATGTTAATGACAGAAAGGTAAAGAAAGAAGAAAGAGAGGTACAACTGCAACTTTTGATTCAATAATGTTTAAGCAGTGTATACTCATTTTGGAAAAGGGGGAAGTCAAGAAAACATAGTCTAATTTACCCAAAATGAAAGTTTGCATCAATGGAAATCACACAGAAAAATTTCCTGGATGTCAAAATTTAACCACCACCAAGGTCTTAACGTCATGAAACCTTTTGATCACAAAGGCATTATAAAATCTGTTCCCGCAGCCATTCAAAAGCATGCATTTTCTGCCATACAATGCTACAGTAGACAAGCAGCTAAGTACACGTGCCGTTTATACTGACACACACCAAAGGGCATTAGGAAGTTAACTTGAGATCTCGGCATGGCAACATGTAGCACAATACATGTGTCTTATTACCTTCAAGCTCAATAGAATATTGAGAACACCCATGATCATTTTTAAGATTCTGGTCCTCCTAGAAACATATATACAATGCCCATACTTGGATAGCATGGTAAGCCATGCTGCTGGCATTATCACTATTCACATTGTTGGATAGAGGGTGAATATCTGGAACCACAACTTGCTTATCTTCCTAGGAGCAGAATGATAACAAGCCTGCCTCCAACTTGCTTTCTGACATAGCAAGCAAAAAATCAGCCAAGTAATCCAATTGCTCATTTTTTGCTCCAAATTGCACTATGCTAATGAAGGGCCACGGGTGGCGCTGTGGGTTAAACCACAGAGCCTAGAGCTTGCCAATCAGAAGGTTGGCGGTTCGAATCCCCGCAACGGAGTGAGCTCCTGTTGCTTGGTCCCAGCTCCTGCCAACCTAGCAGTTCGAAAGCACGTCAAAGTACAAGTAGATAAATAGGTACCGCTCTGGTGGGAAGGTAAACGGCATTTCCAGGTGCTGCTCTGGTTTGCCAGAAGCGGCTTAGTCATGCTGGCCACATGGCCCGGAAGCTGTATGCCAGCTCCCTCGGCCAATAAAACGAGATGAGTGCCACAACCCCAGAGTCGTCCGCGACTGGACCTAATGGTCAGGGGTCCCTTTACGTTTAATGAAAAACAGATAATCTATATGCTTGGGCAAAGCTCAAAGTTACTGTGTTTTTAGAACTGTGACTTAAGTAGTCAAGTGCAAAAACACAATATGCCTGGAACTATTCAGACAAACCATTTGCCACATGTATCATAAAATCTGAGCTTGCCCAGCCACACACAGAATGACTGTGTTGAGTGGCTTCAAAAGTTTCATCATATTTTTATCTGGTCAAACCTTGGGAAAGAGCAGTGTAGTCATTCACTGCATGCATTTTATGGAAGGCAGATTTTCTGAGTAGCTCTGCATAGGTGAAGGAGGTCAAGGAAATTTAAAATTTATCGGTTTTCACACTTATGGCCCTCTGTTTGGATTTATTATTTCTTTTAGTACTCAGGTTACGCCGTTTCCTTTTAGACCACCTCAAAAGGGTCAGGAAAATGTCACTGTGGCCAAGCACCAAAACACTTTACTTATCCACTTGTCATCAAGATAGAATAGAGCCAAGGGCCCTCCTCCATCAGTGGGTCTTATCTGATACTTCTCTTGAAAGCAACATGACACCTTACCTTCCCAATCCAACTCAGTAATGAGCTACTTTCTCCTTGAATTTTGCATTCTGCACATAATTTCCTTTAGACTGCTTTGCTGCATTATGTGTTAATACTTTTGTTTTGGAGGATGGGGAAATGATATGTCTCAACTGACCCAGTGCGACTACAATGCCACTCATCAGTTTCTTAAAGCGGAATTAATGTAACAAATAAAATGAAAATAAATACTCCGGCTGCTTCTACATTTACTGGCTATAATTGCTCTATCTTCCTAACAAGCATTTGACCAATTATACAGTTCAGGACCCCAGATCCTCAAGGACCGCCTCTCCTATAAATGAACAAGCCCAGACCCTGTGATAATTCATGTGCACCCCTTCCATGGAAGGTTCAGAGGCTAGAGATTGGGCCTTTTCAGTGGGGACTCCCCTCTTGTGCAAATATTACATGCCTGGTGCCATCTTTATCTATTTTTAGGTACCCGGAAAATACTTTTTTCTTTACCCAGGCTTTTGGCCCTTAATTTGAAAGGCGGCATTATGGCCTCGTTTTAGTAAGTCGGGATCTGTAAGCCATGCCTTTTCTTTGTATGGATGTGGTTTTAGGTTTTTTATTGGTTCTTCTTAACTGATTTTAATGTAAGTCGCTTTGAGTCACTCTGGGGAAAAAGAGACTAATAAATAAAAATTCTTTGTCTATTTATCAATACAGCTATAACCTCCACGGGATCATTAGATTATGACCACTGGTGGCACTAGGACAGAAAGGGTAGAGGGTGAGGATAAAAACAGGTAAGCACTGCTACACAAATGTAAATTGAACTTTACCCAGAGTGGAGCAAATATGAAAATATATATATATGGGGGGACACAGAATGACAACCTCTTATTGCCTTCTGTATCTATGTCCAATGAATAGACTATTGCCATAGAAGTTTTAAACTTATACTGTAGCAAAGTATTTTATGTGCGCCATAGTTTACTATCATTGCATCTATCCTCTTTTTAGAGCACACTTCCCATCTTTTGTTTTATTTCCTGGAAAACGTTTAATCTAACATTCACTGCTAGGGCCTCTAATTACAAAAGTATTTTTCTTAGCGCTTCTATTGAAAACAGATTTGCAAGCCTACAGTAGACTGTAAAGTAGGACAGGAATCTGAACAGGAAGCATGTTCTATAAGACTACATAACCTGACATCACTGGTCCAAAACGAAAAACACAAAATGAAGCAGCACACAGCAAGTGTTGTTGTTGTTGTTGTTACCCTCAATGTGCTTCAGGAAGGACTAAGGCATAACAACCCATCAACAGATTTGTTTCAGTGTTTTCCAACCTAGGGTGGCAGTCAGGCGAGTGAGTGCACAGTCTTTCCTTCTGCCAAATTTAAAAGGGAAATCTCCCAATGGAAGCTGAGAAACGCAGATTTAATGAAGAACCGTAGAGCCTCATACTTAATATCACAGAAGGTGTCATTTATTTTACAATATAATTGAGGTAGTTTCAATATATAGTTTCTACACTATGGCCCTACGTTCCCCCCCCCCACATAAGGTCTTTTTCCAGCAGAGAGGAAGGCTGTAAAACGCTGTAGCCCTTTTCATAAAATAATAAATCATATCAAAGCACAACCATCCAAGGGCCAGTTCACAGAATGACTGCTTTGGCAATATAATATACAAGGTGAGTGGGGTGAGGGAACAGCTTTGCCATTGTGAGCATTCAACATCATATGTAGTTAATACAAAACACTGTGCCCATGCACATACAAATATATAAAGAGTTCATCAGCCCATGTCCCTTAATCTGAAGGATACTGATGCAATGGTTTGAAGGTCTGAACAAACCCAATGAACACACAACAGAAATGTCACTAGAACCAGGGCAGCAAAGTAAAAATGGGTGTTGGACATAAGACAACTCAAATCCCTGCTCTATCATGAAACTGTGTGTCCTTGAGTCGGTCACTTTCCCAGTCTCAAGCTTAACATATGCCACAGGGCTGTTGTACAGATAAAATGGGTGTGAAATCTTAAACTGCCCTAATCTCCTTGGAAGAAAGTCACGATAAAATGTATGTGCTTTACAATGGGGGGGGGGGGAATGAAGTATGTGCAATTAACCCAATACTGAAAGACCATGATTATGAAAAAAGGAAAACTGTTGGATCTTGAAACAGGAAGAAAACGTTTTAGGCAACTAAGCATGATTAGCAGTTATATTGCACTTGCCTCCACTTATTTTAGCTTTAAAACTGGTACTGGTACTTATTAGTCAAATTTGTATTCTGCCTTTCCATGAACAAAACCCAAGGCAGCTAGTTGCTATCTCCATGTGGACATTAACAAATATTGTAGGAGCCCTGTCTTCAAAATCAAGCACACACAGAGTCCTGGAGAGGTCATAAGGACATTATAAGATCCTGCTGGATCCAGCCATTGTCCTATCTAGTCCAGCATCCTGCTTTCACAGTGGCAAACCAGATGCCTGTGGAAAACACACAAGCAGGACCTGAGCACAAGAGCACTCTCCCTTTCTGTGGTCTCCAGCAACTGGCATTTGGAAGCATTACTGTCTCCAGCTGTGGAAGCAAAGCATAGCTATCATGGCCAGTAGCCATTGATAAGCTTTCTCCTCAATGAATTTATCCATTCATCTAAGTTGGTGGTCATGACTCATTTGAGAGTGAGCTATTGAATAATCTATGGCCTTTTAAAAGTGGGGAGACTGCTATTATTATTTTTCTGTGGTTTTTTTTTAAAAATTACTATGCTATGTAAATTATGTTTTTAAAATTGTACACCAGCCTGAGAACTTCAGATGAACTTCAGATCAAATTGAATAAATAATACTAATACTGTACAGTACTAATAATAGTTTAACTATGTGCTGCATGAAGGTCTATTGGACAAACTTTAAATATCAAAGTACTTTTTACAGTCTTTGGTCCACTGTTCCACAGCCTCTCATTAGTTTCAATTTGTACTTTGAAAAAGGCCGAAACTAGCCCTCTGAGACGCAATCCACAATGGTATACTAGAAGTGTGTAGATTTTGGTGCAGTTGGCACAACCACTGCTTGGATGATAACCATGACAAGTGCCACCCTCCAAATCAAAAACCGGAATCTTGTTTAGCCAACAACTGCACCCAAGTGACCCTTTAAAAAAACGAAAAGGACCCAGCCACAATAAAGACCGTAATGGTACCTAAAGACTCCCTTCTCACTCACAGAGCAGATGTTTTACTATTAACCTCCCCTAAATGAAACAGAGCTGCAAAAGTCTGTAAAACTAATTTCATCCTCTTACTTAACAATGGATAAAAGCAATCTTACACAAAGGCTTGTGTGTCAGGGTCTGGTGAGGGGGGGGAGGGTTACATATTTTAAGATACTGCTTTCACAGGAGTGTTAACAGAAAAATCAATAATGCCTTGTAAAAATATCCCGAAAGAACAGAGAAGAGATCTGAGAAATCAATGTTGTTCTGCCAGCATGTTTAACCCACCAGAATGAAGTGCTAATCACAGAAATAAGATACCATATTACATTTATAAATTAATGAATCTAGAAAAAAAGCAGCATGTGTGACACTATAATTAAACAGCTGGAACACATCCAAGCCTGTGTAAGTTGATAACCCTGCCACTGTATTTGGCAGCAAAAAGGCAGGTCTGCAGTGAGTTGATACGGCCAGCACAATTGTTAATTCTCTAACAGACAATCTATAAACACGACTAATTACACATGTGGAAAAACAGTGTGCAACCCAGGTTGGTTACTTTCAAAAGAATTAAATGCTCAAGAAAACTACTTCGGCAGAACTGCCCTGCAAAAAATTCTGTCTTAATCAATTCTCCAAGCTGCAGCTTAGTGTAACCAACCACCTTGCCTGACAAACCACAGCTCTTTATTAATTTCTGCACGAGGGACCTAATGATAGCGGTTCCCCCCCCCCTTCTCCAGTAGACCATTTTTCTTTAATGGCTACAACAATAACAGAACTATCAATTACCCATTTCAAGGAAGAACAAACAAGCAATCTAGAATTTTCAGTCTGTGGAGAGGAGGTTGCCGAATATGAATATTCAGCCTCTGTCAACACCTACAAAGGGCAACTTAGAGTTCATGCCTTTTTATAGAATCATTTTTAAAGGACTAGATGATTCAGGGGCTTGGTAATGAAATCTGAAGCTTCTTGTGTATCTCAATACTCAAATCAGATTCCAGTTGGCTGATTATCAGAAGACTCTTCAATGTCCTATAACAGGGATAGCCAATATGGCACCCATTAGATGTTGTGAATTATCAGACTGGGTCAATAGTCAGGGACAATGGGGGTTGTATCCAAAACATC
Organism: Zootoca vivipara; assembly: GCF_965207765.1. Lineage (NCBI taxonomy): Eukaryota > Metazoa > Chordata > Lepidosauria > Squamata > Lacertidae > Zootoca > Zootoca vivipara. Next base: position 30,478,825 of record NC_142582.1, read on the forward strand.
TGGATGGTGCTATATTGGCTGCCTTTGAGCCAGTGTGGTGTAGTGGTTAAGAGTGGTGGATTCATAATCTGGGGAACCAGGTTCGCATATCCGCTCCGCCACATGCAGCTGCTGGGTGACCTTGGGCTAGTCACACTTCAGCCCCACCCACCTCACAGAGTGTTTGTTGTGGGGGAGGAAGGGAAAGAGAATGTTAGCCGCTTTGAGACTTCTTCGGGTAGTGATAAAGCGGGATATCAAATCCAAACTCTTCTTCTTCTATATTAAACAAACGGTGTGTCATTTTAGCTTCCCAGTGTTCCCCTTGTTGAGATGGGCGCCAGGAAATAACTCTCCTAGTTTGAGATCATTCTAAAGAAGCTGAATACAGCAGGAAGTTGTTGCTGGCAGATTTCTTAACTTTTTTAAAAAAATAAAACTACAGTGGTACCTCTACTTACAAATAACTCTACTTACGAATTTTTCTACTTACAAATTGAGCTCCGTCCGCCATCTTGGATGCAGTTTAGATAGGATTTTTTCAACTTACGAATTTTTAGATAGGGTTGCTTCAACTTACGAATTTTTTCTCCCAATGCATTCCTATGGGATTCGACTTACAAATTTTTTCGACTTACAAATGTGTGTTCGGAACGCATTAAATTCGTAAGTAGAGGTACCACTGTATGCAGGGTGAAAGTGAATCACAGCTGAAGTAGAGACTTCCTATTTCTCTAATGCCTAAGGATCTATTGAAAGCTAGCAGCTACACTCACCTCTTACAAATCCTATCACTTAATGTGGATTAAATACTCTTCTTTGAAGGTATAAATATAATTATTAGAATTCCACACATTGATAAAATTGCTGAAGATCTCCTATTTTTATGTTGGGTTTCCAAATCCTGAATATTTATAATGAGACCTCTGGGTATAGGGCAGTATATAAATTCAATAAATAATAAATAAGGATGATGATGATGATGATGATGATGATTTTTGTCTTCTTGCTGATGTTGCTATACAAATCCCCCCAGCAGTTGCTTTCAATGCATCCCTAACTATATGGTGGGCTTGCACATCTGGGGTGATATTCAAATGCAAATACTCCATTATACTATTGTATAATATAATCAGTGTCTGATTTATCATTTAAAACACTAATTAGAAATTTCTAATTTATGTTTGTGATTGTGCCAGGCCATGAACAGTACAGTCATACCTCATGTTGCGTCCGCTTCAGGATGCGTCTTTTCATCTTGTGAACGCGGCCAACCCGGAAGTGTTTACTTCCAGGTTTCGCCGCATGTGCACGCACAGAAGCATTCTGTGCACTTCGCGCATGCGCAGAAGCACTCTATCGTGCTTTGCGCGTGCACAGAAGCACCGCTCTGGTTGCGGACTTTTCGGGTGCGAACCGCACACCGGAACGGACCAGAGGTACCACTGTAGTTTGTGCTGGAATAATTGACTTTACCCTTCTTACATACCTTATTACTCTAAAGGTACGTCGAGCAAAAGTCACATAACCCTGAATAACTTTCCCAGGGATGTGAAAACAGATATGTGACTATCATATGATGTGCTGCCATAGTTGGGGGTGGGGGTTAGATGTAAGAAATCCATATTCAGATCATTAGACAAAACTGCTTCATACTTTTTACACAACAGCTAAGTAACACTGATGCTTGCTGCAGTACAAAGGGCAGGCGGGCCTCTTTAGTGTTTGTTCACTGCAGATTTAGAGGGGCACACCTACCCTTCGCACTGTGTTGTGAAAAGACCACAGGAACGCAGAAATCAGCTTCAGCCATGGAGCTCCATAGGTGATCCTATTTTTCAGCCTAACCTACTTTACTGAAACTATGCCAATGATGCTCCACTGCCACTCAGAGTTCATCCAACTGGATGGGTTGGATATCACCACTGTAGGACATACTTGCCAAGCTACGCTTTTTCACAGTGTGCATTTCTGCCTCATATCAGAAGCAACACCATGCGTCAGTCTAAACACACCTTGGTGCAAATATCACTGTACTTCCAGCATTTCATTCCCATCCAACTTGTTTACTTAAAGTCTGTTCCTCCATCCCGCAACCGTGTGCATACTGTATATACCTGCAACTCAAGATAACATTTCAGGCACCTATAGCCACGAAAGCTTATGCCATTATACATTTGGTGGAATTTAAAAGTGCTGCATGGCTTTTCACAGTTTATGGAAAGAACATGGTTTATAGACTCAGAAGTATTCGCCATTATACATTTGGTGGAATTTAAAAGTGCTGCATGGCTTTTCACAGTTTATGGAAAGAACATGGTTTATAGACTCAGAAGTATTCTTGGAGCTAATTTTGCCGAAAATTACCTTCAACATCACAACTAAGATAGTTGCGCACTTCCGTCAAAATGAAATTGATATCTTCTTCTGTAGGAATTGGGTGACTTGTGACTTCGGTTGCAGTATCCGTAGTACCAGCAATAGTCATCTTTTGCCACGGCAAGAAGAAAATCACTCTGCCATCACTCGTGGATGGGTCAAGAAGTCCCATATTATCAGGGCTGGAATAAAGCAAATTGGGGTTGTTGTTTTCAAAAAATTCACATATCCCTTAAAACATTCAGAGCAAAAAGAAAAAAGGCAGAAATAAGATACTATAAAGCACTTGTTTAGGAGTGTTATTCATATAACACTGGGGACACTTGTTGCAGAACTCACAGAACTTATACAGAGCACAATTAGGGTTCAAAATGAAAGCTTTCGGAAAGCTCACAAGCAGATTCCCGTTTCCCTTCCCCAGGAGCTGTTATTCTGAGAAAGAGTGAGTGTTAAGTGGCCACATGAGGCACAACCATGCAAATAAGAGAGAAAGTTGTATGTGCAGTCGTATTATGTTCACAATCTCTAAAAACAGGAATATCCTTTTAAATATGTATTCTCTGGCTCAACTTGCTGTCTTTGGGTATCTGCTCTCTACATTAGTTTGCAGCACAGCTGCAGTGACCTAATCTCATGGAAGGATGATGCTGTTTGGTAGTTGTTGTTTAGTCATTTAGTCGTGTCCGACTCTTCGTGACCCCATGGACCAGAGCACGCCAGGCACTCCTGTCTTGCACTGCCTCCCGCAGTTTGGTCAGACTCATCTTGGTGGCTTCGAGAACACTGTCCAACCATCTTGTCCTCTGTCGTCCCCTTCTCCTTCTGCCCTCAATATTTCCCAACATCAGGGTCTTTTCCCGGGCGTCTTCTCTTCTCATGAGGTGGCCAAAGTATTGGAGCCTCAGCTTCACGATCTGTCCTTCCAGTGAGCACTCAGGGCTGATTTCCTTCAGAATGGATAGGTTTGATCTTCTTGCAGTCCATGGGACTCTCAAGAGTCTCCTCCAGCACCATAATTCAAAAGCATCAATTCTTCGGCAATCAGCCTTCTTTATGGTCCAGCTCTCACCTCCATACATTACTACTGAGAAAACCATAGCTTTAACTATACGGACCTTTGTCGGCAAGGTGATGTCTCTGCTTTTTAAGATGAGACACCACCTTGGAGCTTTAAGATGTTTAGTAGTAGGGAACGTAAAAGGACAGGCAATAGTGTTTTTATCTTAGATTTAAGGGGGGGTTAAGTGTGTGTGTGTGTGTGTGTGTGTGTGTGTGTGTGTGTGTGTGTGTGTATCTCAGCCTTTAACCTGGCAGCTGGTCCATATAGTTAGTTGGATAGGGATTGTAAGCCCCACACTTTAAGGAGGCAAAAACACCCGCTAGAGACTGTAATGAAGAGGACAATGCGGAGGAAAAACCAAACACACTGGAGTGTGGTGCAATGGTTGGAGTGTTGAACTTCGGAGACCAGGATTCAAATTGGCACATAGGCATGAAGCTCACTGGGTGACCTTGAGCCTGTCACCATCTCTCAGTCTAACCTACCTCACAGGGTTGTCATGGGGATAAACTGGAGAGGGGAGAACCATGCATACTACCTTGAGCTCCTTGGAGGAAAAGTGAGATATAAATGTAATTGTTGTTGTTTAGTCATTTAATCGTGTCCGACTCTTTGTGACCCCATGGACCAGAACACGCCAGGCACTCCTGTCTTCCACTGCCTCCCGCAGTTTGGTCAGACTCATGTTGGTAGCTTCGAGAACACTGTCCAACCATCTTGTCCTCCGTCGTCCCCTTCTCCTTATGCCCTCCATCTTTCCCAACATCAGGGTCTTTTCCTTTTCCAGGGAGTCTTCTATTCTCATGAGGTGGCCAAAGTATTGGAGCCTCGGCTTCAGGATCTGTCCTTCCAGTGAACACTCAGGGCTGCTTTCCTTAAGAATGGATAGGTTTGATCTTCTTGCAATAATAATAATAATAACAACAACAACAACAACAATAGCTGGCATCTTGAGTAAGATAGACCTGTTTTAATGCAAAGTATAGTAACTCAAGCAGTAGTCAAATCAAAGGTTGTTGTGAATTAGCTTCTAAGCTTGATGATAATAAAAAACCCATATAGTTACATCCAAACAGAAAGTCATTCACTCTCATACATGACTGTGCACATGTTTCTTCTTGCAGATACTTTCCTGTTGAAGGGGAAATGTCACATGTGAAGTGCCCCTCCAAGAGAAGATGACAATTACATACACTTGTGTAAGTTCTGCAACTAAGAAGTCTTTGAGATGATATTTATATACAGCTTAAGAATACATTTGGAGAAGCAGAGCTTAAAAAGTAGGTGTCAACATGGACTTGTAAGGTAAACCATGGCAGACAAGTAATTACTTTTCAAAATGAATTCACTATTGATTTAGAGAGGCAGGAAAACTTAGAAATTTAATATACAGACTCGGAATCTTCAAAAAACTTTCGGAAAGTTTTCAAATAAGGTTTCTAAATTGGCATAAAATAAGCAGAACTACAGAGCGGCTGAGTGTATTCTTTGCAAAGATTGCTGGGAGATCATTTACGTTCTTTTTTAATGTCATGGAATCGCTAGAAGAACCTAAATTGGGGGAAATGGTAAATGATTTCAAATCCAACTTTCTTGCCCATTTCTATCACTGCCTGTTCGATCTCCTTTCAATAATTACTCTGACAAATAACAGAAAATTCCAGAATACAATCAGGGTGAGATTTTAGGATACAGTAATACTATTTAACATTTATAAAGCATTTCAGGACATCCACAGAGCTTCACCTACATCACAGAACAATGTCGTAAAATAGAGCACTTTTATTAACTCCATGTTCCAGGTGGGACTGAAGGCCTATGACAGAGAATGACTTACCTTAACCCACCTGGCGAAAATTATTTTTACACTTTCTGAACCACGCCTACATCTAGGTATGGATTCCGGGATGCTGCTCAGTGAAACACAAATATCCAATTCAAAGTACTGGTTTTGACCTATACAGCTCAGGCCTGCAATACAGCAAGGACCGCCTCTCTCCTTATGAACCTACCTGGACCCTGCAATCATCTTTTGAGGCCCTTCTTCATGTGCCTCCTCCACGAGAGGTCCAAAAGGTGGCAACATGAGAAGAGGCCTTTTCTGCACTTGCCTCCCTGTTTGTGGCATGCTCTCCCCTGGGAGGCTCAATTGGTGCTTCATTACGTATCTTTAGGCACCAGGCCTTTGGTTAATAACATTCCTTTTCTCCCAGGCCTTTGGTTAATAATTAAATTATCTATGGCCTTTTAAATGGTGGTGGTAGTGGGGTTATTGTCTTTGTTTGTTATTATGCCATATATTGTTGTGTTTTTATATTGTAAACTGCCCTGTGATCTTCAGATATATAAAGACTTGAGATATACAGTCATACCTTGGAAGTCGAATGGAATCCATTCCGGAAGTCCGTTCGACTTCCAAAACATTCGGAAACCAAAGCGTGGCTTCTTATTGGCTGCAGGAAGCTCCTGCAGCTAATCAGAAGCCCCATCGGATTTTCAGTTTCAAAAAATATTTCGCAAACCGGAACAGTCACTTCTGGGTTTGCGGCGTTCCGGAGCTAAAGAACTAAGCTGTTCAAAAACCAAGGTACGACTGTATAAAGATATTCAGATATATAAGACTATCTAGTTTCTTTTTATTCTCCTCTTCAATAAATCTGTGTTTTTCATCTAAGAAATGAGGCAGACCTGGGTAACAACTGGGGTTTTTAAAATTCATTTGGAATCTACCATTGCTTTATTTCTTCTTCCCAGTAGGCCTTGATGCAACCCGATGCCTGCACTGCACCTAAACAGTGTGGAAAATGTTTGCTGCCTCCTATTACTTTCTTCCTTACGGCTCTCAACAGATACAGATTCATGATGTTACCACCAGCCAATGCCCCAACCCTTGCCTTGCTTTGTTTTACATCTAGCCTGAGTACTGGCTGGTGCAATAAAGGTATTACCCTAATGTGGATTTTGTATTTTTTTTTCCCCTTACGGCCAACGTGTCTACGTTTAATTTTTGAATTCAAGGGAAAGCCCCTTTAGCTACGGTGTTGGATAGTTTACATCCTTTTGAATGTTACATCCAATGATGTAACTGCTGCAGGCAGAATCTATGTTAACACTGTTCTCAAAGAAAATAAGAAAGCCCATCTTCGGATCAGGGATCTGTTTTTACATCTTCTAAGAGGCAGAACCAGAGCCACTGCTGTAGCCAACACATAGCAGAAACTACAGGCGACATCAACGGGATTAAGGGCTGAAATTTATATGAGATTAGTCACACTAACATCATCAGAGTGTGAGCAAGTCATGCAGGAGGTACTTATATGAGGACATGTATCTGAAGAACGGAATTAATGAGAGCAGGGGGACACAGGGACTATTAATGAAGAATATAAAAATGTAAGAACCTACTGGGAAACGCTTGCATTGTATTAACATTAAATTAATTAAATCTTATCTACATTTACACATAAAAAGCCTTTAAACTATTTACCATTTTCCCAAGATCATGTCAAAGTACTTTCCCAAAGAGACCAGTACTGTAATGAAATGACACACATTTTCCTGCTAAACAGGATTTAGTTGGCACTAGGGGCAAAAACCTGTTGCTCAATTAATACACACGTTTGTTTGTTTGTTTGTTTGTTTGTTTGTTTGTTTCTGCATGGCGTGTATTATTTATTATACAGACAAATTCGTCGGCTTAACTATGTTTAGGATGAGATCAATCTACTTTTCACTCAGCAGCAGAGCAAATGATCTGCATAGGCAGGAGTTGTCGCTGAAACAAAGTCAGTTGCATATTGAGAGATGCTGAGGAAGAAGGCAAAGAGAGAGACTGGCCCTGAGTTTATTATACTGTGTATAAACCAGACTGCACACACAATCCTGGGCTCCATCTAAGACTGAAGGTGTAACTACCCGCAAGCTCTCCCGTAGCAAAAGAAGAAAAGCCAAAATATTTGCGTTTCAGCTGCTCCCGCCTTCCATCTCTACTGAATGCTTTTGAGTGTACTCGTTTTGTTCATTATAGTAGGTGGATGATGTGGGCTGTAGCCGTAGCAACCATGCAAATAGCTGCGAGTAATTGCCCCAGCTGTCCAGTTTTAAGCATGTATTAACTACAGAGTGTAATAAAGATATCCTTGTCTGAGAGTTCTGTCACTTTATAGGTGAATAATGGATGCCCTAGACTTTGACAAGACGGAACCTCTGAGCTGGATTGAGTACGGGGATCCCGCTACCAAAAAAAGGATACCATCAAGCAGGGGTAACCAACATGGTGCCCACTGGTTTAGTGGACTACAAATGCCATCTTCCCTAACCATAGAGCCATACTGGCTAGGGCTCATGGGAGTTGTAGTCCAAAACACCTGGACGCCACCATGTTGGCTACCCGCCATAAATGGTAGAAGCTGGAACGCAAATCCCACACCACTTGAGGGCTGGAGCAATCCAACAAAGCTGTGAATTAGCAGCCAATTCCTGTACCTGCTGTGCTCTGGCAAGGCCAGGCAAAGTGATATACAGAGGAAACAAGCCCTATGGTTCCTTGGTAAAGGTGGACTAAGATGCCACACACCTTACTCAGCTGTTGGCTAAGATCCTGTTTTAACTATGTGTTCTCTTCCAGTTAGCCATACTGCAGATGAAATGCAGGGAGAGATGATGAAATGGTCCAATGGGATTTCCTAGCCTAAAGCAAGAGACCCAAGTAGAAGAAGAGTAGCACTGTTCTGCAGATGATGCACATGAGTTTGTGCAGGGCTATAACAAGAAGGTTCTATAGCAGTTCTCATGCTTCTGCTTGGCCTCTTATGCGTACACAACCTCCCACGAAAGTGGAAGAACATATTTCGGATTCCCCACCGCCACACACTTTCCTTGCATGATGTTCTAGCGCCGCTTCCCATGAGCTGAAGGTCCCCTTGTCCACATGTGGAGGGACATCTTTGAATCCACTATTAAAACTTTACATTTATGTAGAACATCTCAAGTGATCAAAGCACTTCTTTAGGACAGTCACGTAATGTAGGCCGATGCAGTAGCCGCAGGCCTTGAGTCAACTTGCTTAAGACTACCTTTTAGCTGTTACGCTGTAAACGCTTTATGAATCAGCTCACATATCCATGTTCGTTTTCCTTACACGAAACTCGGGGAAGCTAGCCTGGTGCCTTCAATACATATCTTTCAGCACCGTCAAAAACATTCCTCTTCTCCCAGGCCTTTGGCTTATTAAACAATTGTTGGCCTTTTAAACTGGGGTGGGAATTGTTATTACTTGTTACTATGTTGTATATTTTTGTGTTTTTATATTGTAAACCACCCTATGATCCTCCGATGAAATTTAACAAACAAATAAATGATACTCAGGGCAGGGACGGAGGAAGGGGGGTGCGGTGGCGGTCCACCCCAGGTGTCACCACTGAGGGGGGTGACAAAATGCTGGGCGGCACTCACCGCGGGGCCTGCAGCACACCCGAGCCACACGCCTCTCCTGGGAGTGATGTGGTGGCTTAGGTGCCTGCAGGCTCTGCACTGTCCCTAACAGTCCACCCACTGCCTCCTCCTCAGCTGTAGGGCGACTGAGTGGGAGGAGACAGGCAGGCTCCTCGGAGGCCCCGCGGAGTGTCTTGCCCCAGCTGGCCTGGCCCCGCCCCTGGGCGCAGGGCATGCGCGCCACCCCAGGTGCCCGATCAACTTGCTCAGCCGCTGATTCAGGGAGGAGCAGGAGGACACAGCAGTGGTTAGAGGTAAAAGATCGACTGAGGCATGGCCAAAAAATTGCCCGATTTTTGTTCTTCCAAAGGTGCTTGCTGCCAAAGTCACACAAGTGAAATGCTCCAGCATTTAAACTGGGAGCAGAGGTGAAGTAGATTAGGCAGAAGAGAAAGCATCTTCCTTACCCACTTTAGTTTGAACCAGTCAAGCCTTCCCCTTGATATGAAAGCATTCCACTTCCAGAGGCAGATTTTGGCATGGCAACACACAAGCAATGCTCTTTGAGCATTCAAAAGGTGACAGAGTTACGGGGAGGGCTGTACCATGTGTCTTCAGTAAGGGCATTTCCCCCCTCTGAGCTAAACCAAAAATGATGGGGGGGGAGAGAAGGGGAAATAAAAGCTTGCATTCACCCTGCGCTATTAACGGCAGCAAGTCTCTCTCTCTCTACAACTTTATTTTCTACACTGGACACACTTCTTCCGATTGTTATAAATGATTCAGGTTTTGAATATCGTTACCTGTAATAGCCAGGCATCACAATATGAACGCCTGCGCTTGGCTGACAGATGTTTGGTACTGTCTGCTCATCCATTTTCCGCACGGAGTCTGTGAAAGGTCCTGTAGCATTGATAACACATTTGGCTCTGACATCAAATTCCTGCCCTGTGAAAGAAAACAGCATCAATCACATACTCCATTTGTTTCCCTGTTCACTGACTCTCTGGATTATTAATTTATCTATGAAGTTAACCTATTGTGAAGTGTGTGTATTTATCTACACACACATGCACATCACACACACACACACACACACACAGAGCACACCGCAGAAGCTTAGCAGCTAGTATTGTTACCAAAAATTAGAAAATACGGTAGTTTTGAGGATAAATTTAATAAAAAGAAAAGAAAAAAATGAGAGAGAGAAAAATCCTCTCAGATAAAATCTAGAGTGGCAGAAGATTCCCCTCTCCCGATTTTACTTTTATTTATCG
>NC_142582.1:30791452-30921452 GCF_965207765.1 Zootoca vivipara
AGCTACTTTTTGATACCGTTCAGAATATTTTGAACTAGTTTAGTGAACTTTGTTCAACTGAACTGGTTCATTCCAAGCACTGGTCATGGGGTAGGTGGCTTCTAATAAAGTAACATAAAGATAAATATGGACAATACTTTATAGCATGGACCTTCAAGACTGATATCTTTGGCATTGCTATAGATCATGCCCATTGGTAGTTTCCAGCAATAATTGTCCAGCCTTATCCTGTGTCTATCCATCAATGAAATGAGAGGACCTTCTAAGTAGTGGCACCCACCCTGTGGAACGCCCTCCTATCAGATGGCAAGGAGGTGAGTAACTACCGGTATATAACCTTTAGAAGACATCTGAAGGCAGCCCTGTATAGGGAAGCTTTTAATGTGTAATGTTTTATTGTGTTTTAATTCTGTTGGGTGTACCAACAACAACAACAACAACAACAACAACAACAACAACAATGTCCTGGACCTTCAAGTATTTCTAATAATTCAAATTGCAAGGTGGTCTTACAATTTGATGTACTATTTGCTAAGTAATAGTGAAGTGCCCCACAGTTGCTTTGTATATATAGAGTATTAATGACTGAGTGAAAAACATAAACACACATACAACTGGACATGGTGACTACACAACTGTTTTGAAAATATGTTTGGGGCTTTTGGGGGGAAGAGAGAGTAGATTGAGGTTGTTGACCAGAAGTAAAGTGCTGTGACGCCATCTTTACTTAAACTTTCAGGATGCTACAGGAAGGATGTTGTGCAGAAAAGCCTTCCCAATATTTGCGCTGTTGCTCATTTGCAGGCAGCTACTCACTCTCCTTTTGGCCAAGTGATCCTGACGCAACCAATAGGGTTTCAAGAAAGAAATCCCAAAGGTTAATCTATCCATTATTATAAATATTTATAAATGGGTTGGATAAATCATACAGTGTAATTATCTACCTAACTAGTCAAGCCATTAGGACATTAAATAGCACAAATCAGAACTCATTTGCTGCATTACTAGATTGATATTGATATGAAACAGCTCAGCAGCAGTGCTCATGAGCATTTGCTGTGATTTTAAAATGAGTAGGGAGCCATATAGAAGCATTTCCATCAGGGTTCTGCTGCTGCTTTTTATTTAAAGAAAAGTTAGACAGATATGAATGGTCTAATTAAAAACAAACCTGTGAAGACCATAAGTACACCAGTTATCTTGATACATCTTTGTGGCGTTATGATTTCTGGGGTGTTGTGACACAGAACTGGGGGAAGGGAGAAGATCATGGAATGCATTCCTGAAAGGCTGGTGTCTAGATTTTGGAATGCCAATGGAACGAACTCTCAGCATTTATTTCTGTGGCCCTCTGTTAAATGCATACCTTCCCAAGTGGCCAGAAAAATACGGGACATCCCGTTTTTTTGTGTGAGATCATGGCGACCATTTTGGGTGACATGCTCTCTCGTGCTCTTGTGCCTCTTTTGGGGGTAGTTTCCCCCCTTCTGTCTTCACAGAAGCCCTGTAGCGTAGGCTAGTGGAGAGGGAATGACTTTCATAAGGTTGCCCACTAAACTTTGTGGCTGAATGCCAATTTGAACCTCTGTCGCACCAGGCGTAAGTCTCACACTGTAGACAGTACGCTATACTAGTAGTAATACAGTAATATAAACATTTGGGAGCATGACAGATTCTAGAGGTTTCATCAGGTCTGCATGGATCAGATTTAAAATTAAATTAATTCCAAAACTCTAGCAGAGGCCTTCCCAATCAATCCATTTTAATTGGACCCATTCAAAATTGGTGTGCTGGAGTGGGGAGGGGGAGAGAGAGATGCCTATTTCTAGCCCATTTGCAATTTCCCTTCAAGTCTTTAATTTTTATATGTGTTCACAAATTTATGTTTGAGCCTCTCAAAAAAAGTAGTTATTGGGTGGCATGTATAAATGCTGCAAGTGCAAAGAAATGCAATTAAATATATTTTAAACAAACAAATAAAAATGTTGTCTCGTTTATTTACAGAAGGTTACCTACCATTTGAAATTAAATCACCAAGATTTTTTTGCTACCGATGCAGCTTTAAATCACCATTTATACAAATCTGGTTAGGCTTACGAAGCAAGACTGATAAAGAACATACACATAACTTGTAATCTGTTTATTTGTGCTTCCTGCCCCCCAGAAATGCAACGGCTGTTGCTTAGTGTGCCCTCTTTGCAGAAGTTGGAATGTGCTTTTTAGTTGCACTATAAGTAATAAATGTCACAGTGTACGATTTATTGTCCCCTGTCCCCTGCCCCTCCAGGCACAAACGCTTTGCATCACGGGAGGGGTGGCTTCACTTGCACAGAAGACACTTTTACGGTGCTCTCCATTTACCTGGCAGAATCCTTAAGCTCCAGTTTTCACTTAAACCAAGAAAGTGGTGTGAGACTGACAGTGTGGGCACCTACTGTAGCATTGCATCTCCGAGCAGAGGAGAGCCTGCGGGTAGAAGCAGCTGACATCCCCCAGGCAATCTATAACTTTGCCACACAGATCTGAGGCATGAATTCTGAAATATGCAGGGCAAGGTAGACTTGCTAGAGTGCTGTTGTTGTTTTGCTGTTTTTCACAAAGCAGAAACATGATTTTTGCAATGACATTTAGATAACAATTATATATGCTTTTTAAAAAAATGACAAGAAGTAAACTTTTAAGCAGCATATTTTCCTGCCAGCACGGCTGGAGATGTATTTCCTGTAGGCATCAATGGGAGCTGTGCAGACACACCTAGGGCATTAACAAACCCTTTAGAATTGCACATCCTACCTTGATTTCTCTCGAGAGTATTGTCTACCACCAACGTTAGGAATGATGCATTTTCTAAGTTATTTGCTTCCCCGTATCTCAAATGACGAGTTCTAATTTTGGTTCAGCTGTGCCATTCCGATCCCATTCCTTGAAGCATAATGTTCATTGCACACATGTAGATCAAATTATATTTCATACTGTGCCTAAATACATTTACTAGAATGAGATTCAAACAAACGTGTTCTGAGTAATTTTTCTTTCTGTTAGTCCTTTAGCCTAATAATTACCTCGGCTGTTTCATTGTACCTTGCACTCCCTTGCAAATTGGTTTAGTTGAAATTAGTTTTCTATCTCTTTTCTTTTTTGTAAGAGTGGCCTTAAACAATATTTGGCTTTGCCTAATGATATGTACAGAAGACAAGCCTAAGTGGAACATCAGCTGTTTACATCAGCTCTAACAATTAATGCATGTTAATTTTTAATTACACCGATTGTACTACAGGCGGAATGTATGTTTTTTCACAGAACAGATGTACTAGTCAGTTTTGCTGGTGAATATGCATATCGATTAGCTGTGGCCGCTGCCAGCATTTGAGAGACAGCCGGCTTCAAATGTGCTGACAAATAGATGCTTTACAGTCCTGGGGCAAATGGTTATGCATCCAAGCTAGCCATCTTACATTAAAAAAGGGTTCTGTGAAAGGATGCGAGAGAATCGGGCATGGAACATTTGCAGCAGTGATGGTGTTTTAGGTAGTCCTCCTTGGGTATACCCATATTTGAGGGAAAGACTCTCAGAACATAGCATAAGAACATTGGAGCAAAGGCTCACTGAATTGAGTAACCTTCTTCCCAAAATAGTCAACACGCTGTATCCAGGAAGCCTAGAAATGGGTCAAAAAAGGGAACAGCCCTCCTTGCTATTGCTCCCTAGCAGTTGGTGTTCAGTTGGAGACTGCACATGGGCATACTAATAGTCAGTCGTAGACTTGGATGCATCCCTTCTAAAATTGTCTATGGTGAAGCTACCTTATACAGAGTTGAACTATTGGTTAATCAGTAATGTCTGCTTTTAAGGGCACTGGCTTCCAAAGCCCGCCCTGCCAGAGTTTTTGCCCCCAGTCTTGCTACTGTAGATCTTTTGTGTTGAGGCTTGCAAAAATGAAGCTTTTCAGTTGTAGAGCATGTGCTTTGCATGCAAAAGGTCCCTGGTTCAATCCCTGGCATTTTGGCAGGGCTAGGAGACACTTGAAACCAAGGAAAGCAGCTGCCAATCAGTATAGACCAGAGATTTTGAACCTTTTTGAGTCCACGGTTCCCTTGACCAACTACATCCTTCTGTGGCAACCCTCTGGAGCTCAGGAGCCCAGTAATGTCACCCCTTGTCTGCAGAGCTGGCAGCCCCTCACCCTTTTTGAATACCCTCCCTTGTGGAGTGTTCCCTCAGCCTCCTCTCCTTGGGAGTCGTCTGGGCAGCCGCTGCTGCCGCCCCTGGTCTCTGTGCTACCCTCTTGCCCCAAAGAGAGGTGCCTTCTCACACTGCCCCACAGGGGCCTGAGACTTGTCTGTCCTTTGCCAACAGCAAGGGCCAGCCAGTTTGCCAGCCCTTGCTGTTGGGAATGAACAGACAAGTCCCAGGCTCCTGTGGGGCAGTGTGAGAAGTCCCTTGCCCACTTGCTTTCCTTCTCCAAGGCCACCTCAGCTCCTGGCAACCAGCACCCCCTGGCCAGCTCCAGAGGCACCATTCATCTGTGGAGTTTTTACCCAGGGCTGCTGCAACAAGCAGCTGTACAAGCAAGAAGGGATCAGAAGAGGGAGGGAAGGAAAGAGGGACAGAGGCCAGTGTTGCCCGCAGCACCCCTGACCATCATTCAAGGCACCCCAGGGTGCCACAGCACACTGGTTGAAAACCACTGGTATAGACAATGCTAAGATACATGGATCAATGGCCTGAGTTGGTATAAGTCAGTTTCTGTTGTTCCTATTGGTTATATGGCTGAGCAAAGGTCCCTTCCATCATCATTAGGAGAGGCAGTTTTTGACAAGTTGCCATCTAAAGTTTTGATTATTGGGCATTAATTTGTATTTTTGGAAAAATAAAATGTAACAGTTTTGACAAGCTCTCATCTAGAGCTTTGCTCACTGGGCGCTAATTTGTTTTTAGAAAATAAAACATAACTATGACCACTAAAATCTGCCACAGTCTTGAGAATTTGATGTATTTTAGACTTCAGACTACTAGGCCAAATCACTTGAGACTATAAGAAAGTGTTGGAAAAATTAACAAAACTGCAAACTTCCAATTTGAAAATGGATAGCAATTACTACTTCTTTCAGAAATAGGACTTTTTAGAATATGAAGTGTTTATGTTTTTTATAATAGCTTTCATACTTTTGGGTATGCGGTTCGATATGCAGGGTCTTTGTGTCAGTGGCTGTGGCTGCCCAATGCCAGCAGGTGAGGGCAGGGAATAGAAAAATGGAGACGAGAAGTGTCAGCATTCTACAACTGAGTAAGAAAAAGGCACCAGAAATGGGAAGTGCCTTTTTACTTGTGGCACCTTGCTTTTGGAATGCCCCACATGAAAACCTGTTTATTTCTCCAGGATATTCTGTCTGAATATTTAGGCGGTTATGCCACTGCTGCAATTTTATAGGGTGCCGTTTTTCTAATAAAAAAAAGAGCTGCTGTTTTAACCCTCCCCCTTTTATTTTTTTGCTTTCACTCTTTGCTTTTAATGTTGCTACATTCCCTGGGTATAGTGATGCTGAACGGCAAACCGCACATTTCTAAAATAAATAAAGGTGCCTTTCAGCTACAGCAATATGTGTGCATTTTCCTTTGCATTTTTTAAAAAATACAATATACATTGCATTCAATATATACCAAAAAGAGCCTCCCTTAGATACATTTGTATTAGATATCACAAATTTTTTTTTGCATTCTGCAAAACCTGAAACTCGGCATCACAGACTGAGCTCTGTATCTGTGAACTGGGCTGCAGAGGTGGGCAGATCTTTTTCTGTTCGGTATGCAAGCAATTTTCTGAACAGGAGTTCGTTGGGACAATAAACATACAGCATTAGGCGAGACGCACATTTGTCTCTGCTCAATCTGATTTTAAAACTGCATAATTTCTGTTGAGGAGGTCCGGGCTACACGGGAGGGATGAGCCCACTTTGCAGAGAGACACAGCCCTGTCTATTTATCGGCACAGTTCAAGAATGATACAGAAGTGAGGAGGAGAATGTAAAGGATGCCTTATTAATGGATAATGAAAAGCAGGTATTTGAGAGCTTGCCTGTAATTACCCAGCTGATACTAACACTATTTGTTTTTCTCTTTTAGGGTTTAACTAGATATGATGTGGGAAGTGCATGATTAGTATTTCCTTTAAAAAAGAAAAGAAAAAAAGATAGTGGATGCAGGAGTTCCAGGACCATGGTACTATCTGCTCAATTTTCCTGATTTTTCCCATTCAAGCTGCCCTGTGTGTGTACCTTACAGGCACTGATATCATACCTATACATTTTTTCCCCTGTAGGGAAAATAATCAGCTTCATATCACAAGCGTGTCTATGTGATTTTAATCAGGAAAACAGTTGGTGGTGGGGCAGAGGAAAGGGCTAAGGCTTTCTTCCCAAGTTATGGCCCTGATTTTCCCCTGCCCTCCCCCATGGCTGCTATTATTCTATTTTTTAAAAAAACAACAACAACCGAATAAACCCCAAAACACAGAAATCTGTATCACAAACATCTAGTGTTACATCTCGTTTGGCTTTTACCATAGTTCAGCTGCCGATATTAGAGACACTCTTGTGGTGTCTCCTGGAGATATGGAGTATATTGAAAATTACCACCCATCAGCTCTGATGACGTACGGTTGTTTCCACTGGAGCCTCATGCAGTTTCATCCCCGAGGAGTGTGGACATAGTTTGCTATTACCCTGTTTTCGCATGCATTCAGACTTGCGATTGTATACTCCACGCTGCCCTCAACTTTTGACATTCCCAGGGACACGTGAAGCACCTTTGAATACCTATTTAGTTTAATAGAAGAGTTCAATGTGCTGCAAAACTGGCAGCATTGGAAAGTAGATGGTCTGCCTTTCATGAGGGACAAAGAGCCCATCATTGCTGCACCACAGTTAGTATTTTGAGGTAGTGTTCTTGATCAAGGAAGCATGCTTTGAAATAAGGAACAGGTGGCTGGCTGGGTGGAAAGCAGAAGAGGGCACCTGCAAGGTAGAAGGGGGAATTTCATCAAGTACAGGTGACACCTCTTGAGCACAGTCTCCAACATCTGAGACTCTGCGCCATGTGCCACCATTTTAAGAGTTAGCTTTCTGCTCTTCTCAGTTTCCTTGTAGATAACATTTTTAGATAAAATGTGCGCCTAGTTCCACCCACCACTTACACCTTGCCTCTTTATTCCTGGGTCCAGTAGCAAAAGCTTATATTGGCTCCCCCTATTGACAGATTTCTTTAAAAACAAAACAAATACAAAACAAATAAATGCAATTTGTTTCCTGCAGCAATGTGGTTTTTATACTTGCCCAGTTTTTAATGTCTTTCACTTGCTGATATTTTAATAGTGTTTGGTTGCAAATCTTATTAAGGTTTTCGTTTTTGTTTTGGCGTAGAAATTGTTCTTAAATCAATAGAAATCATAAAAGACATTGCTGCTCTATTCCACTGTCCATGGTCTCAACCCTCATTTATCATCTTAGCCCCTACACAGATCTCCTTTTCGGAAGCAGTGCTGGGGGTGAGTGGGTGTGTTGCGGGGGGTGGCGATGGGGGAAATGGCAGCAGTGGCATTGACAGACCGGTCCCTCCAGGTTCCTGAGGTTTAACGGTGTCACTTGTGCCAGACTAACTGCCGGTAAAAAGACCACTGTACTGTAGAAACATAAGCTTGGCAGTTCCCTTTTGTTTCTGCAAAGCTCCATTTCAGACGTGTAACCCGCACTTTGAAGCATTGCGAATCAAATTGTAGCATACTGCACACCCACTAGGTGGCTTGTTGGCCTACGGAGAGCTGTAGCATAATGTAGAAGAAAATTCCTAAATTCTGTGGGAAAGGTAATTTCTGCTCTTCCCCCATCTGCTTGGAGAACTCTTTGTCCAAGTAGACTAGCTCAATCTGAACATGCTGCTCGTGCGTCAAAGCTATACACCAGCAATGAGAAGTACCCGAGTTCTGCACACCCCTGCACCCACTGCCCTTCCACACATTACTATATGCCCATAGCTCTCCGTGAGTTGGAGAAGAAAGTCTGAATCACTCCGCTTCTCATGGAGTCTTCCTGTGTGATTTTAAATCCCAGTTTCACAGGGTTCCAAACCAGACAGGGACCCTCCACAAGCAGAAGAGGCTCCCCACTTCAGACTTTGCCCTCCAACTTGTGGGGAGCAACTGCGAGAATGTGGGCCAGAGCATAGTACACTTGCACCCGGTGACATGTCCACTCTACCCGTGAGCATCACACCCAAATAGGCTAAGGAGAGAAGACAAAGCTGCACTCTAAGAACCAAGAGACACAGTTGGGTCTTGCAGGGACTGTCACCGTTGTTTTCAATTTCTCTATCGCAAGTAAGCAAGAGTTACTAATAGCTGTGGGTCACCTGTTGCTCTATATTCTCAAACACTGGTAAAGGTAAAGGGACCACTGACCATTAGGCCCAGTCGTGACCAACTCTGGGGTTGCGGTGCTTATCTCGCATTATTGGCCGAGGGTGCCGGTGTACAGCTTCCAGGTCTTGTGGCCAGCATGACTAAGCCACTTCTGGCGAATTAGAACGCCGTTTACCTTCCCGCTGTAGCAGTACCTATTTATCTACTTGCACTTTGACGTGCTTTCGAACTGCTAGGTTGGCAGGAGCTGGGACCGAACAACGGGAGCTCACCCCCATCGTGGGGATTCGAACCCACCAACCTTCTGATTGGCAAGCCCTAGGCTCTGTGGTTTAACCCACAGCGCCACCCGCGTCCCTTCAAACACTGGTATAAGAGCTAAAATGTGTATGGAGATTAAAGCCTAATTCACTTGTGCTTCCATGAATTCACTGGAAGTGTGGAGGGCAGTCTCCTGATTCAATGCCACTTTGTTCTACAGTTCCGTCCCTGATGTTTGGGCAGGATCTCTGATCAGGGATGCCTGTGTGCATGAAGGTTTTGTGAAATCACACAACGGCTTACAAAGTTACCTATGATCACGTAGTTGATCCTTAGTAGCAATACATATCTGTTGCAATTTGGTGTGTTTAGATATAAAGCATATCTCGGTTTCTAAATGTATTTGCTTTTTTCGTTTTGTTTTCACCAGGTGGCATCATGTTGTCAGTAGAAAGTGTGTCTCGTTCCAAACTCTCTTAGGGCGATCTGGGGAATGGTAATTGTGCAGCTGCAATTGTTCAAGGGGATTACACACCCAAGAGCTAATTAAAACAAACAGGGGTGTGTGTGTGGGGAAATATGAGGTTAAAATGTTACTGGAAATATGTCATTTCAAGTGCAGATGGCGCAGGCCACATCAAAAACTCCACTGGTGGAAAGCCAGCACGTAAAGGGAAAAGGTTCAGGCTTAGCCATATCACTGATGTGCTAGCTTTCCACCAAAGTAAGCTTTTGTCACATGGGGGAACAAAGGAACATCTCGGCCCCTATAATCATTCCAAGGTAGAATAGCATGTTTTTGTGGAGTAGAACGCATGCCATTGCAAACAAGCTCCTATGCCAAAATTATAATACACTGTGTTGATATGAGGCATACTGAAGGGCTACAGTAGGTGAGAACACGCTATCTTCTCCATATGTTGATTAAAATTTTATTTTATACTTCTGTGCTGGACTACTACCTTACTTTTGGTGGTCCTGTTTCACTTCCATACTGGATGGGCTCTTGACTTCCTGAGTGAGCCATTAGAGTGATAATGGGAGTTGTCAATCATTATCCAGATGTCACAGATTCACCATTCCTGTATGAAGGGGCTACATCACACAGGCTCCTATGCTGGGAGTATAAGCAAGGTGTGGACTTGTGCACTTGTGCACTTGCAGTTATGATCTTCATTTTGCTGATTATGATGTCTGCAAATAAATAAATAAATAAATAAGAATTTGAATCAGTAACTCAAACTAGGCATACTTTGGTCTCACACTGATCTGCATGCAAAGCCTTCATATAAAGACTTGTTGAAAGGTCTTACCAAAATTTCTCAGTTCAGCTGAAAATATGTGACAAGCATTTTAAAACGAGCATATATGGAGTAAAGAAAAAAAAGCAGCTTCAAAATAAGATTTAAAAACTCTCCCCTCTACCACCCCCAAAATGCTAGTAATAATAAACAGACAATATAGAGAATGAGTTAGTTGTGATGGTCAGTTCCAATCAATCTGTTTGGAGCAAAATATACAGAGGTGGTACTCAGCTCATTTATTTACAGGACATTCAGAAGAAAAATGCTGAAGAGTACACAGCCACTGACCAGACCAACTAGAAAAGCATTACTCACAGCAGACAATTGCTTTCTTTTTCTGAATTTGCACAAAGAGGGCTTGAGATAAATCAGCACTTTTTCTGCCCCATGAATTAGAAAGACAGAAATTAGCCTTGAAATGAGGTGGCCATGTTGTCCTATTTTGCTTAGAACAGTCCTGCACTTATTATTTGTTATTTATTTATTTATTAAAACATTTCTTACCTGCCCTTCATCAGGGCAGTATTTTCTTTATTTTCAACATCTGCATCTCAGCCCATAACACAAAATTTTCTGGGCAGTTTACTATCTATCATCTATGTATCTATC
The DNA here is from genome assembly GCF_965207765.1 of Zootoca vivipara. Classification (NCBI taxonomy): domain Eukaryota; kingdom Metazoa; phylum Chordata; class Lepidosauria; order Squamata; family Lacertidae; genus Zootoca; species Zootoca vivipara. The sequence goes on from NC_142582.1 coordinate 30,802,041, forward strand.
TATCTATCTATTTATCTATCTATAATAATAACAACAATATTTTTTTATTTATACCCCGCCCATCTGGCTGGGTTTCCCCAGCCACTCTGGGCGGCTTCCAACAAAATATTAAAATACATTGGTCTGTTAAACATTAAAAGCTTCCCTAAACAGGGCTGCCTTCAGATGGCTTCTAAAACTCTGGCAGATGTTTTTCTCTTTGACATCTGGTGGGAGGGCGTTCCACAGGGCGGGTGCTACTACGGAGAAGGCCCTCTGTCTGGTTCCCTGTAACTTGGCTTCTCACAGTGAGGGAACCGCCAGAAGGCCCTCGGAGCTGGACCTCAGTGTCCGTTCAGAACAATGGGAGTGGAGACACTCCTTCAAGTGTACTGGACAGAGGCTGCTTAGGGCTTCAAAGATCAGCACCAACATTTTGAATTGTGCTTGAAAACGTACTGGGAGGCCAATGTAGATCTTTCAAGACCAGTGTTATGTAGTCTCGGCGGCCGCTCCCAGTCACCAGTCTAGCTGCCGCATTCTGGATTAGTTGTAGTTTCCAGGTCACCTTCAAAGGTAGCCCCACGTAGAGCTCATTGCAGTAGTCCAAGCGAGAGATAACTAGAGCATGCACCACTCTGGCGAGACAGTCCGCAGGCAGATAAGGTCTCAGCCTATGTACCAGATGGAGCTGGTAAACAGCTGCCCTGGACACAGAATTGACCTGCACCTCCATGGACAGCTGCAAGTCCAAAATGACTCCCAGGCTGCGCACCTGGTCCTTCAGGGGCACAGTTACCCCATTCAGGACCAGGGAGTCCTCCACACCTGCCTGCCTCCTGTCCCCCCAAAACAGTACTTCTGTCTTGTCAGGATTCAACCTCAATCTGTTAGCCGCCATCCATCCTCCAACCGCTTCCAGACACTCACACAGGACCTTCACAGCCTTCACTGGTTTTGATTTGAAAGAGAGGTAGAGCTGGGTATCATCCGCATACTGATGAACACCCAGCCCAAACCCCCTGATGATCTCTCCCAGCGGCTGCATGTAGATGTTGAAAAGCATGGGGGATAGGACAGAACCCTGAGGCACCCCACAAGTGAGAGCCCAGGGGTCTGAACACTCATCCCCCCCCACCACTTTCTGAACACGGCCCAGGAGGAAGGAGCGGAACCACTGTATAACAGTGCCCCCAGCTCCCAGCCCCTCTAGACGGTCCAAAAGGATGTTATGGTTGATGGTATCAAAAGCCACTGAGAGATCCAGCAGAACTAGGAAACAGCTCTCACCTTTGTCCCTAGCCTGCCGGAGATCATCAACCAGTGTGACCAAGGCAGTTTCAGTTCCATGATGAGGCCTGAATCCCGACTGGAAAGGATCCAAATGGTCTGTTTCTTCCAGGAAATCTATCTATTTCCCTGTGTAATTATAAAAGCAAACATCAAAGCATAACGTCAAAACAATATAAATACAACCCAAACAGCATACATTGCAAGATTAAAAATAGACACCTAAAAACTGAACAGCGTATGTTGTTTGGAAGGCATAGGTAAGCATAATGGTCTTCACCAGTTATGCAAAAATGTGAAAAGAATTCATGCCACATAAATGCAAAAACAATATTTAAAAAGAAACACAACAAACAATGAAATGAAACACACAGAATCATGAAACCAAAACACCTCTGACTTTAAACTGCATCTAAAATGTTTTGGGCAAATAGGTGAGATTTAACCAGGCAAGAAAAGAATGAAGTGCCAGTGTCAAATAGGCCTCTTTGTGACGTATTCAAAGTTGGGGTGCCACCACAGAAAAGACATTTTCCATAGTACATGCATCTTGAGGAAAAATACTTGGAGAAGAATCTCTACAAGAAATCTTATAACATGAGCAGGCTAGGATGCAAAGAGACACTCCCTCAGGTATTTGGGTCCCAAGCCGTTTAGGGCTTTAAAGGTAAGCACCAGCTGCATCTTAAATTTGGCTCATCTGTATAAAGCACGGGTGTCAAACACAAGGCCCGGGGGCCAAATCCGGCCCGCCAGACCTCGTCATGTGGCCCGCCGAGCGCCCCAGCCAGCGGGACCCAGCAGTGGGACCTTGCTGCTGAAGCGCCGCGCCAACAAAGTGCCGACAAACAGCTGGGGCCGGGGAAATGCTTTTTGCCCCTGGGTCCCTTCGTGCTCTTTTCTGGCGCTGAATCAAGGCGGCGACCCCCCCCTTCCCTTTCTTTCTTCCTCTCTCTCATTCTTATTCTTTCTTTCCCTCTCCTTCCTTCCTTCTTTCTCCCTTTCCGTCTTCTCTCCCTCTTTCTTTTTCTTTCCTTCTTTATTCCTTCTTTCCTACTCTTCTTTCTCTCACCTCTTTCCTTCCTCTCTCCCTCCTGCTCCCTCTTTTCTTTCTTTCTTTCTTCCTTACTTCCTTCCTTTCTTCCTTTCTTCCTTCCGTCCTTCCCAACTTTCTTCCTCTCCCTCATTATTATTCTTTCTTTCCCTCTACTTCCTTCCTTCTCCCTTTCCGTCTTCTCTCCCTCTTTCTTTTTCTTTCCTTCTTTATTCTCTTCCTTATTTGCTACTCTTCTTTCTCTCCCCTCTTTCCTTCCTTCCTTCCTCTCTCCCTCCCACTGCCTCTTTTCTTCCTTCCTTCCTTCCTTCCTTCCTTCCTTTCTTCCTCCCCTCCCCTCCCCTCCCCTCCCTCTCCCTCTCCTCAGAAACATAGGATGCTGCTTTATACTTCTGGCCCTTAAACCCTGGAACCAGGAGAGCAGCTTCAGTGAGTCAACCTCAGCCAGTCCCTTTGGTGAAGGGTGGTGGCTCACTGGCAGAACATCTGTCCTGCATGCAGAAGGACCCCAGCATCTCCAGGTACTAGTAGCTCTACAAAGGTCCTGCATGAAACCCTAGCGAGCCTCCACCACCCAGTGCAGTTACCAAAAATCATTTTTCAATAAATTGTACAATAATTGTACATTTGAATATCTACTTGCCATTATTCTGACTATGTTTCTGCTTTCAGAGCTAGTTATTACTTACATTATTACAAAAAACAGTAATAATTGAATGCAGTGACAATAATTTATGATAATAAAGAGTGGACACATAGTCCTACAGATACAACCGGCCCTTTGAGGGTGACCAAACTGCTGATGCGGCCCCCGATAAATTTGAGTTTGACACCCCTGGTATAAAGGGATGTCAGAGGGCAGTTCTGTGTTTGATCTAATACTCTGTTTAAAATTCTAGACTTTTCCAAATCTAGTTTAAAGAAGTGTAAGAAGGGGTGGCATTGGCCTTCAAGTTGACCACCAACAGTTAAAAACTGGACAGCAGACTGAGCGAGCACATACAACCCTCCCCACTATTGCGAGACCTGCTGTATTTCCAATTTACAGTTATTATTTTTTAATTTGCATGTATACATATAAAGTAGCATATCCATATTATATGCAAATTTGTGTCCTCAGATGCTTTTCTTCTTTCTGGTGATGAGTAAGTGGCCACTCTGATTGGAATGTGGTAGTGCCATAGCTATGCCAGGATTAATAAAAACACCCTGAGATGGTTTGACTATTTTAAAGTAATGTTTTTCATTTCTGTGTGTGTGTGTGTGTGTGTGTGTGTGTGTGTGTGTATCTTCCATGAACTCTGGCACACCTGCCAAAGAACATAAGAAGTAGTATACATTTCAGATGGCTCAGTGGAGTGGGTTATAGGGTGCCCACTTAGTGGGATGCCTCTGCTTTTTGGCACCCTTGCCTTGATGGCGATGCCAACACTGATTATTTTCATTTGGGTGGTGCTGTGGTCTAAACCACTGAGCCTAGGGCTTGCCGATCAGAAGGTTGGCGGTTCAAATCCCTGCGATGGTGTGAGCTCCCATTGCTCGGTCCTAGCTCCTGCCAACCTAGCAGTTCGAAAGCACGTAAAAGTGCAAGTAGATAAATAGGTACCACTCCAGCGGGAAGGTAAACGGCGTTTCCGTGTGCTGCTCTGGTTCACCATAAGCGGCTTAGTCATGCTGGCCACATGACCTGGAAGCTGTACGCCGGCTCCCTCAGCCAGTAAAGCGAGATGAGCACTGCAACCCCAGTCATCCGCGACTGGACCTAATGGTCAGGGTCCATTTACCTTTACCTTTAAGGATTCACTTCTTTGGCCAAGCTTTTGGAGGGCGGTGGCGATCTGGCTGGTTTCAGGTTGAGTTTACCACCTGCTGCATTATGACAAATGTTTTCAGTGACTCTATGTGATGGTTTAAAAATTGTTGTAATGGCACTGCTGAGTGTGATTTGCATTAGCTTGATTTGTTCGACTGTTTTGTTTTGGTTTTTATATTGTAACCCACCCTGGGGTCATGATGATGAAATATGGGTTGATAAACTGAATAGAATAAACAGATAAATAGGTGTTGCTATAGGTTTGCTTTAAAATGTTTCTTGATACTGTGTCCAGCAGGGATTGGATACCAACTCAGTTTGCATTAAAAGGAAAACTTACCAACCAAAACACAGCCATCCTTCAAATTTCACAAGTTTCTGATTTTTTCAGTGCAGTTCTCCAGGCAATGCGTACAAAAATGCATGCAAGCTCTAAGGTAAAGTGTGAATAAAACGTTATTTTTTATACCACCTTTATCTTCCAAGGATCTCAAGGTGGTGTACATGGTACTTCTCACAACAACCCTGTGAGGTAGGTTAGGCTGAGAGGCATAAAAATGTGTATGTTAGGAGAAATTCACACTAAAATGCAGGTGAATTTTCACGAGGACTTTTATTCAAAGCACACTGATATGCAAGAATGGAGAGCTGAACTTAAGACTGGGAGATGAGAAACTAGGAGAAATAGTAATTTGGAGCCCAACTTACTGGGTTATCTCTGTATTGCATAAACACAGATTTACAGGGGGGAAGCATTGAAATAGGTGCCGTTTGCGGGTAACATCTTGTGGGCTGCACACATGAAATGGAAATGCAAACAGCTGCAAAGCTACTCAGGTGTGCACAACCCCCTAGTTTGCCATAAAGATAAGAAGAGAGAGCAGGGACCTTGATGTTGCCTATGAGCAGTTTCAGGCAGTGGGTTTTAAACTTGCTGCACATGTGGAACAACAGAAAGGTGTGAACGAAGTGGTAGAGTTCTAAGGTGAAAGAAAGGACTAAACTTTAGACTGATGTCTAGGTGCTAATTACACACACAGGTCATTCTGAAGGGTTTGGCCCATTCTCCCATCTCAAAACATTACTACCTTCTGCCTGCTTTTCTTCTGTTCCCCATGTACACCCCCCCTGTCTAAAACCCACTGCCTGAAATATATTGAAAATAAATAAACCAACTTCCTTTCCTTTTCTACTTTAACCAAAGCCCCAGCAATACAAGATTAGAACAATCTTCGCATGCAGGTATAATATCATTATCACACCCTTTCCCCCCCCTTAAAAGTAAGCTTCAAAATTTAGACCTTGTGCGAAATGTATTGGACATTGATATATTAGGGAAGACAGCACAGAACTTGCTTGTGGAATATGTTGGCTTCCAATTAATAGCCAGCTGAATTTCAGATGAAAGGTACGCCTGTAGTCTTTCTAAAATAAATGCCCTTTAAAAGAAGAAGAGAAACTACGGTAATTTATCAGGTAAGAGTTATAAATGGTTAATTCATGATTCCTCCCCCCCCCTTAAAATCCTGTGTTCATATTTAGTGTGCCTCTTTCAAACAATTAAACTGAAGTTGCTAATTTGGAATGGTTAATAAGGATCATTTTTCATTTAGCGAAAAGTGGCTTTACTGGGGAATACTTTGCTCTACATTCACAGAAAAAGAACTTGCTGCCCTTTGTATACATGTATTATAGCAGCTGGCAATAATAGTCTTGGATCTCTGTGAATAAGGTATCAATCAAGGTGCTGGAAGAGGCTGGAAGGTAGTCTGTAGGTTACAAAGCCGAAACATATGGACAATATTTATGTCACACTGGTTTACCTAACCAAGCCCCAACACCTCCCTGTTGACCTTTCTAAACAGAGGAAGAAAGCAATTTTGTGTGTATAATTGTGGCAGGTGGGTACAGTGAAAAGAGTTAATGTCTTTTTGCGTTTATGAAAATGCATATTGAGCTGCTGCATAATCTTGAATGATTTTCTTAGAATTAAACATAAAAGTTAGCACCTGTGACAAACTGTCTTCCTGTACACATAGCAGAGGGACATGCGGTATGAACAGAAATTGTCTCTGCGCCCCCACCCCACCCTCATTGTTCTCTGAAAGAGAAAAAACACATGGGTGCAACAATATCTATAAACCTAAGGCAATGAAATATGAAATTTCTGCAAGAAACAAAGAGGACCCAAAAGGAACGTTTCGTTTTAAGTGAAAAAAAGTATAAATAATAGCATTTTGGGTGTGTGTACGTGTGTGTGTGTGTGTGTGTGTGTGTGTGTGTGTGTGTGTGTGTGTGTTCCTTTTTAATTAGTCATTATACATATTGATTGATTGCCTACTGTACTTCTGATGGCTCTCCTTCAGGGCCTTGTGTATTTCATAGATTGTAAGATGTAAAAATACTTTAAATCAAAGCAGTAAAATAAGCATAGTTAGAGGGGGACATGAGGATTTTTTCTTCATTTACATTCATTACATATTATGAGTTTAATTACCTCCCTCAAATAATACCCTGTGTGTGAAGGAATGATGCTAAGGAAGGCGTACTTCTATGATGATTTTATTGATTGTGACTGATGGATGGCATCAACATTTCATAGTGAAGAATCATGGTTTTGTTACATCAGGAAAATTAAATTGGGAGAGTTATTTTCTTTCCCAGTGATAGTGGCAGTTAGAATATTTCACCTGTAATGAGATGTGTGTGCTATGTGCCATAGTGAACCACTGCTGAGCCATTAAATATATGTAAATGAACAGAAACACACGAGAGCCTGGGCATAATAACGTGCAGAACAGAGAAATGGATCCTGGAAAGTGATTAATTTATTTGATGATGCCTCAAGTGAGGAATTTTAGGTCACAAATGAAGTGACAGAATGACAAATTACCATTTTAAAGAATTTACTGGGCATCATTACTGAACAATTGTCAGGTAGTTTATGGTGGCTGAGAAGATGGTATAAATATAGATCTTTTCCTTATCTGAGATGAATTATTAATCACCTTTTTAAAAATCTTTGTGAGTGATGGTTGGCTGTCTGATTGGAAATAATGTGTTCTACAATTTTAACTAAATTCTAATATGATATGTAACAGGAATCTTTACAATTAAAGTCTCAGTGGAGAGGGGTAGGAGGTTTACAGTCAATTGCCGTTTTAATGGGAGAGAAGAGGATGAATTCAGTAGCATATTTCAATAGATTTCCTTAGGTATATTATCCCTGCTGTGATGTTATTCAAATGTTTGCAGTTTATTTTCATTTGTAGCTTTTTTTCCTAATGGCATTCTGATATTTTATTTTTCACAATTTATTTGTTAATGATGATGATATTTTTATCTAGGCATGCCTATACTGTAGGTTTCTGATATGTATTCATATACCAGTATTGTAAGGCAATACCGTTGGCACATGTGAGCACAGGCTTTCTTCAGCTGCTTGGCGAATGTTTATTTCTTGTATCTGTGTTCACTTTCTGTTTGTTTTATGCACGCCATCTCTCTCTTTTGCTACGGTCTCACTGCCTGTATTATTAGTTAAGAGAATTTGGACAGGTAGGAATTGGAAATCTGAATTCTGGGTAGTGTGGGAAGGGGAGTTTGTGTGGGTAGGACACCCCACAATGCAGAGTTTTACTTAAAGTTGACTTCAGCTCTTTGCTGAAAGCTCGTGGCTGCCCAAGTTGTGGGATAGGTTTTAGAATATTAAAAACGTATGTCCAGTGGGGTGAGGAGTTGATTTAAATACGCTAATATCCATGTATAGCCACAATGTCCCCCAGCGTAATTTATGTGTGGAGGAAGATACCTATCTGTACACAGATTTCACTATAGGCTAACTTTCTACAGACAGATGACCATCACTTATCAACCACAGTCAACGTGGATAATGGTCAGTGATGATGGAAGTTGTAGTCCAGCAAGATATGGAGGGTACCATGTTGGATAAAGCTGCTCTAGACTTTTCCATGTATACAAAGAGAGGTTCCACAGCTCGGGTTTGAGGAGCAAATCATTAGTAATGTCAGTGCTGATTGGCTGGGAGAGGATGAGCAGAATCTAGACACCATTGTCCCTCCAACAGGTGTGCGGTGTTGTCAGAGGTTGGCAGTACTGATAATCTCTTTTGCATGCTGATTATGAGAAACAAACATGCAATTGATATTGTTATTACAAATTACCTGCCCTTCACCCTATGGTCCCAGGGCAGGTTACAATATTAAAACACAATATTAAAAACAGTTTCAAACAACTTACAACCACAAAAATATGTCTTCTTTTCAAATTGTACGCAGATTTACTGATTAGCTTTTAAATGATGAATTGGTTGGATCAATCAATCAGTTAAAAACCTTTAATTAACTTTGAATGTGTTCCTGCTTATTCAGGCAGCTCATTCTATAATAATAATAATAATAATAATAATAATAATAATAATAATAATAATAATAATAATAATAATTCAGTACAAGCACTTATACAGTAGCTTTAGGTGTGGATTTCTTATGGGGCCATAGTGCGTGGGGATAGGGTTCAGCCCCACCCCACCATGTTCAAAACCTGATTCTCTCCCCCTTCCCCAGGGGCTCCTCCTTAAAGGATAAAAACAAAATCCACTTTCCATATTTAAGTGTGTCTAATGTCCTGCCCAGACATATTGAATTGTATCTTCATTCTGGTCCAGATCTCCCATGTGTGTTACAACATGCCTGTGGACATCTCCATTTGCAATAATGGAGGCAGCTGGATTATGTTTTGAATTGGGCTTCCTTTTATCATGCTTGTTTAGCATTTCCATGTGAGGAAGACATACGTGGCCATCTCTGCATCTGGAAGGGGAGTGGGTTCCAGACATTCTAAGCGACCAAGGAAAGGGAGCGTGTAGCTCCCTTTAACTCCCTCTCGTCCTGCTTAATTTATTTATTAATAACACTGCATACCCTCCAACACGTTGAGACAAAAAATTAGGATGATGGCTTCTGGGGCCATGCTCCTGTGCAAGTCAAGTGACCCACACACAACCACTGCCCCGAAAGACGTGCTTTTTCAGGGCCGTCGTCCCAAAACTCACATTTTGGGGCAGTACATGAGATTGTGGCCCCGAAAAAGTTCATCTTCCAGGGCGAGATTGTGGTGTCCAAAATGGCCGCCGTGCTCTCATGCGAAAAAAGGGATGCCCCAGTTTCATGGGGGCACTTGAGGGGTATTGACACTGAAGGCTTCTTTTATATCTGGTTCTCAGCATTTCTTTATCTTCCCCATACCAGCTTCCTTATGTGTACTTCCAAATATTTGGCATGTGATGTGGCTCCATCAAGCTCTCAGTTCTTTCCTGCCCCAAGCACATTCTGTGGAGTGGGGGCAGGAAAGCTTTAACAGTGGGAATATTGTAGATGTTTCAACAAGGGCAGGGGACTCCACACAAGGAAATGGAACATGGAGGGGCCATTAGTGACAGCTATGAACAGCCTCAGCAGAAGTGGAGATCCTCTAAAGAGGTTGGTTGTACTTAAAGCATAGTTTGAACTTGGCTACTGGAAGTGAGAGCTGGACCATAAAGAAGGCTGATCGCCGAAGAATTGATGCTTTTGAATTATGGTGCTGGAGGAGACTCTTGAGAGTCCCATGGACTGCAAGAAGATCAAACCTATCAATTCTTCAGGAAATCAGCCCTGAGTGCTCACTGGAAGGACAGATCGTGAAGCTGAGGCTCCAATACTTTGGCCACCTCATGAGAAGAGAAGAATCCTTGGAAAAGACCCTGCTGTTGGGAAAGATTGAGGGCACTAGGAGAAGGGGACGACAGAGGACAAGATGGTTGGACAGTGTTCTCGAAGCTACGAACATGAGTTTGACCAAACTGCGGGAGGCAGTGCAAGACAGGAGTGCCTGGCGTGCTCTGGTCCATGGGGTCACGAAGAGTCGGACACGACTAAACGACTAAACAACAACACCCTTACAGGAAGAATATATTTTTGGTAACGGAGATGAAATGCACATTTTTAAAAATTATCTCAGTGTAGTAGTAGCAGCTACTTCTGCTGATAAATAACGGTAAGCTCTGAAGGTACAAAGCAGACTGTATCAGTATAGATTTATAAACAAAGATCATGCTAAGGTTTAAGTGATTGCAGAAGTCTGTGGAAACTGCTCTGTTGACCCTATGGAGTTACAGGTGGGAAATTCCTCAACTGAAGACACAGTAATGGATGTGGTGGTGTAATAAGGCTGGAACAAGGAAGCATGGTTGAGGGAGTGAACAAGGAAGTCTGTTAATTTGGACAGGTATCATGAATCACCAGAGTCCCTTGGAATGATTGATGAGAGCAAGTATGTCTTCGCATTCTAGGGAAAGGTTCAGCAGACAGTCAGCTAAATATTTTCCTCAGTAGAGAGGGAGCTTGGATTTTTCTCTACTGTGTTGGGGAGACTTGCATTTGCAGAAGTGATCAGAATTCAAGAGGATCTGTATACGGTATCCCTCTTGAATTTCGCAACCATTGGATTTCTGAAAAATTGTCAGAATATTATTTACATAAAGTTCAAAAAATGGTTATAGCAGAAACTATCAAATCAGCACTATTGATATGTTTTCCCCCATTTTGCCCTCAGTTTCTGAATTGGATCGGCAGTTTTTGTTTTTGTTTTCAGGTAGATTGGCCTAATTTTTCCTGGGGAGTGGCTTAGCAGTTTTATGTTCTGGCCCCCCAGTTTAATCAGTTAGGTAATGATGCATTTATAAATTGTGTAAACAAATTTAATAATGTATACAGATTAGGATTGGTTGGTTTGCTTCACCAGGACGACTGGAAGCTTTCCTTTGCTTGTATACCAACTTAACATGCTGTGGAACCTGGTGTGTGGTTTTTGCTGCTGCTGCTATTATTATTATTATTTATTAATATTATTCCTGCTACTACTATTAGATTTATACCTACCCGATACCAGAAAGTCCCAGGGTGGGATGCAGCAGTGTAAATAGAGCATTAAAAACAGTTTAAAACAAATAAGTATCATAGCTAAAATGGGTCTTTTAATATTTATACCTATATCTATCTATATATCTCAAGTGTCAAAAACCAAGGTAAACAGATGTGTCTTCAGCATGCAACGAAAGCTGTACATTGAAGATGCCAGACACATCTCTTTTGGAAGGGAATTCTACAAGCTAGGGGCTGCCACAGAGAATGCCCTTTTTAGGTCACAGAAACCTCTGACTCTCTGATAGTGGTGCAACCACCAAGAGGGGCCCCTCTTTGAGGATCTTTACACTCAAGAAGGTCTGTAGGGAAGGAGGAAGTCTTTCAGATACCCGGGGCCAAAGAGCTTTAGGGCAAACTGCTTATTTGTTGATTCGTAGGGGAAAGGGCAGCAGGAGGAAATCATTATAACTGAAGCCTAGAAACTTGGATTGCATGAAGTGTCTCTTTTAAGATGTGCCAGCTTCATTCTGAACCATTTTCAAGGGCAGCCCAATGCACAGCACATGGCAGTAACCCAGTCTAGAAGTTATCAGATCGCTGAAGATGTTGGGTATCTCAAGTTACATTCATGTGTGTTACTATATTATATTCTTCGCACGTGGAAGAAACATGCAAAGATTTGTTTTTAAATGCTTACCTTATCTTTGCAAACCTTTGCAACAGCATTATCTGCCTCCAGAACCATCCTAACAACATCACTGGCGGCAGTTGGATCACCTCGTCCAAAGTGCTTCTTTGCCTGCATAGCAATGGGCTCTTAGGAGCTGACGATGACGGATCTAGTTATCTAAATAGGAATAGTCCCCACTAGGGAATAATAACCTTATTTAGATAAAGTATTGCCATTACTGTATTCTTTTTCGTTCCTGCAGGATTCCAAATTGCCTTTCTCATATCAACATTCCCAAGCATTTACAGTCATGGGTAAATACAGCAAAACTTTAAAGTTTCAAATAATTCAGTATTTTACTGCTCTATTAAAAGGCAAGTAACTACTTTCGAGACTTGAAAAGTCAGTAAAGCTCAGGTGGCTTGTGGTCCAGAGGGAGAGCCTGTGCTCTGCATACAGAAGGTCCTACTTTCAGTCCCTGGCTTCTCCTGGTAGGTGTAGGGGAGACCTCTGTCTAAAAACCCTGGAAAGCTGATCTAGTCAGAGCAGACAGTGCTGAGCTAGATGGACCAATGGTTTGACTCTGTAGATTATGACCCAGTTCCCATGCTAATCAGATTCTGTCCTGACTCTGTCCTACTCAGGGAGAGTGTGTCTGAAGGAGCGTCTCCACCCTCAGCATTCAGCCTGGACACTGAGATCCAGCTCTGAGAGCATTCTGGCGATACCCTAACTGCAAGAAGTGAAGTTACAGGGAACCAGGCAGAGGGCCTTCTCCGTAGTGGTGCCTGCCCTGTGGAATGCCATCCCATCCTATCCCATGTCAAACGGATCAATAACTATCTGACTTTTAGAAGACATCTGAAGGCAGCCCTGTTTAGGGAAGTTTTTAATGTTTGCTGTTTTATTATGTTTTTATATGTGCCCAGAGTGGCTGGGGAAAAGCAGCCTGATGGGTGGGATAACAACGAGGAGGAGGAGGAGGAGGAGGAGGAGGAGGAGGAGGAGGAGGAGGAGGAGAAGAAGAAGAAGAAGAAGAAGAAGAAGAAGAAGAAGAAGAAGAAGAAGAAGAAGAAGAAGCAGCAGCAGCAATTTGGTCAGGATCAGATCCCCAGTAATAATAATAATAATAATAATTTATTATTTATACCCCGCCCATCTGGCCGGGTTCCCCCAGCCACTCTGGGCGGCTTCCAAAAAACAGAAATTCTAAAATACAGAAATCCATCAAACATTAAAAGCTTCCCTAAACAGGGCTGCCTTGAGATGCCTTCTAAAGGTCTGGTAATTGTTCTCTTTGACCTCTAGTGGGAGGGCATTCCACAGGGTGGGTGCCACTACCGAGAAGGCCCCAGTAGATTCCCCCTCCCCATATCCCTGCTGTTTGATAGTCTGGCTTTTTTTTAAAAGTTACTTGCATTGGTTGTTTTATGTGTTAGTTGTTAACTGGTCTGCATCCAAAAAGAGCAGGATAAATATAGCTAGTTGATTTTGTTATGGTAGACCTCTATGCCTCATGGTGATGGTATGCTTGCTTGAAAGACAGTGATAGGGTTAGGTCAGTGTTATGAGCCAGTCTAGCTCAGGACTGGCTGATCACCTTTCCCCAACCTAGTACCACCCAATATTTTTGACTCGAACTCCCATTACCTCTGAGCCATTGCCTGTGCTTGTTGGGCTGATGGAAGTTGATGTCGAATGATATGTGGATGACTGGAATGCACCACTGGCAGCAGATTTCCAGGGGTTCAGACAAGAGTCTTTCCCAGATCTATGTGGAGATGCTGAGGATTGAACCTGGGGCCTTCTGCACAAAAAGCATGTGTTGTGAGCTAGGGCAGGAGATTCCTGGTATTTTAGAAGCTTCATGCCATCTAGAGGCCTGCCGATCATGGACTGACTTCCTGTGTCTGAAATGGATTCTGAGGCCTGGAGCACAAATAGTTCCAAGTAGCTCCCAAGCCTGTCCCAGCCTCAGCCTATGAGGTTCCCAGTTCAGGCTCCAGAGTCCCTGTGAAGTGACTGTATTAAGTACTGGAGGAAAGTATATTGGATTTATCAGGCAATATAAAACACTAGATTCAAATGATTCATTGGATAGGCAGAATCTTGTGTTCTTTATGTCTGCTATTGTATCTTTGCTGCAATTTCCTCTTCTTTTCTTTGAAGCATTATAGCTCTGCCTACCCGAATCAGTGGTTGATAAAGCAGACAGGCAAACGCATAATCTTCCCCTTTCCTTTTTCTCACACCACTTGAGAGCCTCAAATGGAGTTTCGGCTTCATAAAGCTGGCATCAGATATGATGCTTGTTTTCAGGGACTGCAATAATGGTAAATAAAAGTCTTGGGTAACCTTGTACATCTACCATCACTTTCCTGTTGGCCAGAGTCATCACAGAGGTAGTAAATGCAGTTGCCAATGTTATATTTTCATATGGCTTTGTAAGCCAACTCAAGCATCATTTGAGGCAAGCTATGCAAGACACGATAGTCAATGTTGTGGCTCTTCTGGAGTTTTTGGACTACTATCCCTATCAACCCTGATTATTGGCCATGCTAACTGGGCCTGATGGGAGTTGAAGTTCAAAAAACATCTGGAAAGCACCTCGTTGTCTACCCATGCCCCAAATAAATCAAAGAGCGCTTTGTTGAAAGTGACTTGGCAAAGTCCATACAAATCCAGAGCAGAGGTGAGGCTTGGACTCATGTTCCTTACATTCCACTTTAAGAACCAAAATGTATGTGTAACCGGTGGTGTGGGAAGGGGGGGTGCAGTGGGTGTGGGCCGCCCCGGGTGTCATCACTGATGGGGCGACCGCGGGGCCTGGCCTGCAGTGCACCCAAGCCACATGTCTCTCCTGGGGAGTGACATGGTGGCTCGGGCACCTGCAGGCTCCGCGCTGCCCAAAACAGCAGCGTGGGACTTGCAGATTCCGTGGAGGTTCTGTGCAGCATGCTCTGCCCCAGCTTGCCCCACCCCATGGGCGCAGGGCATTTGCGCCCCCCTGGGCACCCGAGAAGCTAGCTATGCCACTGTGTGTAACATTAACACCATAGTTTAATGTTGCACGTTACTTTCTTCCCAAATTTGGGTCTCCAGCTGTTTTTGGACTACAATTCACATCATTGCTGAGCAGTGGCCTTGCCAGCTAGGGATGATAGGAGTTTTAGCCCAAAAACAGTTGGAGACCCAAGTTGGTGAAACACCGTTCAAGGGGGACTGTATTAGCTGCTAGAGGGCCTGATCAGAATGAGGACCATGGCATGTGGGGAGGGGTTTTTTCTAATTAAAAAAACTCTCCCCTCCTATGCCAGTGTTCCAATTAAAATCCTGCTGCCCCAATGCAACTATTTAGCATAGGATCATAGAATTGTACAGTTGGAAGTGACCCCAAGGGCCATCTAGTTCAACCCCCTGCAAAGTGTGGGAAGGAAGCTCCCATTGTTGATGGTCGGCCCACTGGACTGCATACAACAATGTGTTTTTGAGCCATGTTAACTAGTTTTCATAGGTGTGGGAATGCCTACTAGTAAAATCAAATCAATGTTAAGTGAAAACATGGAAATAACAATAGATATTCAACCTCTCTCTTTCTATCACACCCACACCCACCCACACAAACAAACAAACAAACAAACAAACAAACACTCTACACACCCTTAAGCATTTGCAGACTCCTAGTCATTGGATTGTGTAAATGAACGCCTTTCCACAGATGATTATGATTATTAATACATTTCTTATTACTATTACTGTTACTTAACCATAGTTGTGCATGATTCCCCCTCCCCACACACATAAGAAGGTTTTCGAGCCAGTGAAGGGATTACTATCCCTTATTATATTTGCCTTTAATTTCCCATGTAACAAGTCAGCTGCTCGGATTTTCCCCTCCCTCCCCCTTAATGATAAATTGCATAGACTGTGTCTATTGTAAACAGAAGTGCTGAAATCATGGTTTCACTGCACTTGTCTTTCATCCCTGCACTGCCACAATAATGAGAACTGGGGGATAATGACTTAAGGAAAAAAAGAGAGTGCTGGATTAAGTGGGACAGTAAATTAGGTATTTATCTCTCTCCATTGGAGGCCTGTTTTCTTGCTCCATTCTGGGCCTCAGCTGAGTTCTACTTAAAAGTAAGCTGTGTCATATTTCACAAAGCCCGCCCGCCTCACAGAATGCAACATATGAATGTTCCTGTTACATTACCATATTGCCCAGGAGTGCTTGGTTTCCCAAGAAGGTCAGGGCTGAGGTGTATTAGCAAAGAAGAATGGGGATATGGCAGTGTCTTGCCACTGTGTATCTAGCCTAGGGATAAAATTAAGGTTTGAGTCCCTCCAGGCCTTTTTATTTTACTGTTCTTTAAATTCTGTGTACTTTTGAGTACGTGAGATGAGAGAACTGCAGCTTCCACCCTGTACAGTAATTGTCCATGTAGCTACTTCTTACGCTGCAGCATTTAGCAAGATTGTGGCATTTGTCAGCCATTTCTGCCAGAAGCTAGATATATGTCTCTGATACACACACACACACACACACACACACACACACACACACACACACACACTTATTCTAAAATATTTGTGTGCATCTATCTGACTGTCTATGTGATATTGATTTCCTGTAAATATGTGTTTTTTTCATTTTCATTTTTATTTTTTTTTAAGTCCAAAAATAAACATCTAGGGGTTACATGAGGACAAAAATAAATTTCTGCGTTTCTTCATATGTGTGTGTATGACCAGAATGACATTTGCAGAGATTAGTGAGGGGGACTGTATATCTTTTCAGAGCTTAGCTGTGTTGCGCTGACAAGAACCTGGTGGGCTCATTGCAAATGGTTCAGCACAAGTTCAGGATCTGAGTAAAAACCTCAAATTCACATTAACGGGTCTTTAACACAGAAGTTGTCTCCGTTTAGAAATCTGTTTGACTAAATGTCACCAAAATATCATATTTTGGTTTGTGTAGGAGGATTATGTTTATTTAAACTTTTCCTTTGCCCAAGGCTTTCAAACAGTGTGGCTTACAGTTTTAAACAGAGAAAAGCATTTTCCTATTATGCTGTCCACCTGTCATAAGAACCACACTGTTGAGATGACTTGTTTAACTGACTTTGTTACCATGCTTGCTTGGGACATATGCATGCTTGAAACCTACCCTTCTGTGTTTGGGGAGTAAGCCCTTCTTGGAACATGAATGGGGCATTTCCATTCAAATGCCAGGCAACATTCTTCCCTCTGCTGGATGACAGACTGCTGGCACATAGCCGGGTATGATTTAAACAAATCAACAAGAGCACAGCGTGGGCAATGTTAGAAACTTTGGTCTAGGTACCGGAGGGCTCTTCTTGAAAGGTACCTAAGGGGAATAACAGAGATGAGATCAAGGCTCCCCCCCCAAAAAGGGGGGCTTATTGAGAAAGCAAAGTAAAAGACAAGTTATTTGCAAAGTCTGTCCTAAGCAGGATGAGAAAGTGAGTAGAGAGAGAAAACAGCAAGCCACCGACATACAGGAAAAAAGAAGGGGAGATGGTGGAAGCCAAATGGGTTGATTAGTGAGACAAAAAGGGTTGGAGAAGGAGGCAGAGACTTTGACTAGCCTTCCCTTCCATATGGGAGGGAGGGAGCACGTGTAGGGAGCGTTGTTGACAGGGTGAATACAAAAAGCCAGGGTGGGCAGACATCTCTTGGCTAAGTTGGCTATGGCAAGACTTTTTTGTTGGACAATAATTGCAGGGCGATGGGGCATGGAGTTTGGAGAAAGGGCGTAGCTTGGCATGTAGAAGGTCCCAGGTTCAAGCCTTGACATTTGCCTGGATAGAGCGTGGTTGGTTAGAGCGTGGTGCTAATAACACCAAGGTTGCAAGTTCGATCCCTGTGTGGGATGGCTGCATATTCCTGCATTGCAGGGGGTTGGCCTCTTCATCTCTTCCAACTCTACAATTCTATGATTCTGTCCCCAGGTAGAGCTGCTGTCTCTCTATGTAACATCCAGGATCTGATTCAGTATAAGGTAGCTCTCTATGTCCTAGAATTTGCTTAATTGTACAAGTGTTCGCTTGGGAGCAGGAGCAGGAACATTTGAAGATCCCATTGACACAGCAAGTGTCTGTTCTGCAGCTTTGTTTGAGACAGTGCAAGGAACCCCATATTCTACCTCTTTGGAATTGCAGCATGTCTTCAGTCAGACCTGGGATATGGAGAGTATACTATTGACTTTATGCTGCATCACTATGGTCTGCTGAGTGCTTTTAAAATGAATTTTGCAGAATGAACTTTCCAGATCATGTGGTGAGAGGGTTCCTAATGTGCATGAATAAACTGATGGAGAGCCATGTAATAGATAGATGATATCTTTTATTGTACCAACTCTAGGTGTTTATTTCCATAGCGATTCTATTTTCTTCAACTGCGTGCAATATTTTTGCATACATTTTTTTTTAAAAAAATATTTTGTTGTGGGCAAAGCTCCTTGCAGTCACTTCGTTATAATAAAGACCGTCATTTGAGACTAAGCCCTGCTGAAAATCACAAATTCAGCCTTCCATGGTAAATAATGATCAGAACTTTTCTTCAGATATTAACGTGTTGAAAGTGAATAATTTGAAGAGAAAGCATGCTTTCTTCCTTTAGATTGTCTTCTGAGCAATTCTGGCACAGTTTGCAGTATAAAGGAAAGATCCAAATAGCATCTCCCAAACTCCATGGGCTCTGGTTCGTCGGACATGGTCTAAAACAGTTTATTATTTGTGCAACATTTCATCTGCATCCTTCTACAGCCTAAATAACTTCTAATTTCACATGGCATTAGGAAGAGACTGAAAAAGCTTTAGCGTAACCAGGCACAGCAATTCCCAGATACAATGGTTCTGGCAGATAACATTAATGTTCGTTCTAGTGTATTGATGTCAAGGAGTCTATAAAAAGACTAAGAGGGAAAGAGAGAGGGCACTGGGGAGGAAATCAATGCAAAAATGTATATGCTAAACTGTTTGGAAGAGGCTCAGATAAGGGGCCGTAGATTATGCTTGTTTCCCAACGTGATAATAAGAACAGTTGGATTTTTTTTAAAATGGTGCTTATGAAGGGAAAGAGTAAAATATAAACTCTGTTTTCACAGTGCATGGCTGCGATTTGAAACCAAAGAGCAAAATAGCTCAATGTGATTTCCAAACTGCATTTCCTAGAGATTTTAGGTCGAGGTGCTGCTCATTTACTAGCAATTATATATTGAATGTATTTTTGCCACTTGGTAGCCAGAGGTTCCCAAGGTGGCTTGCAACATGCAAGAAGATATAGCACAATGAAGGATCAGTTTACAAAACCAGAAACTACAACTAATCCAGAATGTGGCAGCTAGACTGGTGACTGAGAGCGGCCACCAGGACCATATAAAGGGATCTAAAGGATCTACAATGGCTCCCAGTACGTTTCTGAACACAATTCAAAGAGTTGGTGCTAACCTTGAAAGCCTTGGCCCAATATACCTGAATGAGCATCTCCATTCCCACCGTTCAGCCTGAACACTGAGGTCCAGCTCCAAGGGCCTTCTGGCGGTTCCCTCACGGTGAGAAGTGAAGTTACAGGGAACCAGGCAGAGGGCCTTCTCGGTAGTGGGGCCTGCCCTGTGGAATGCCCTCTCATCAAATGTCAAAGAGATAAATAACTATACAGCTTTTTAGAAGACACCTGAAGACAGCCTGGTATAGGGAAGTTTCTAACGTTTGATGTTTTCTGATGCTTTTATATTTTTTGGAAGCAGCCTGAGGGGCTGGGACACTAATACTACTACCAGTGCTTTTTTTCTGGGGGAATGCAGGGGTATGCATGCCCCTAAGCATTTTGTGAATCTAAGTTTGGCCTCATTGAGGGGCAGTATTTCAATATGAGTAGGAAAATGAGAGTACCCCTAAACATTTTTTTTAGAAAAAAGCCCTGACTGCTACTATTACTACTACTACTATCATGACCATCATTAACTTAAAACATGGAAAAACTGATTTTCTAGTTACCCACAGCAGCTGTCTGAAATTTCAGCAAGTGCCTTAAAAGTTCAATGTACTTTTAAAAGTACATTAAAAGTTTCTTCACTGATGTCTAAATCTCAACAGAACAGGGGCAGTTTGCGGGGCAATCAGATATGAGGGGAGATGTTTCCAAAGAAGGGGTTCCATCACATAATCTTGTCACTTACCCCTGCTTTGCTCATGGGTAGTCAGGCTGGCATTGTTGCATCAAACTCGCTGAGGAGAGAGGAGGCAAAGCGCTGGCAGAGGCGGCAGGCTAGGTTGATATGAGACCTGCTCTGCACCCTTTTGCCTTAGGCTCTTTTCTTCCTCACCAAACAGCAATTTGGTGAGCACCCTGCAGCATCTGTTAAGGTTGATTTCAGGAGTCCATGCATTAGGAAACCTTTTTCGAAGATTGGAGGGTTTTCTTTGGGGGGGGGGCGGTGGGCGGAAATAAATATAGCATATGATTAATGCATTCAGTCCATATACAAGAGAAAGACTGTCTGCACATAACTCTTGCCTTTTAGTAAGAAGAATAGCTTTTGTCCTCGTCTAGATTTTCTGTATTGACTCCATTGCCTGTGTGCAGAGAGATTCATAAACTGCCTATTTGCCAAGATTTAAATGCCTAACCTTTCTGATGGCACTAGGGATTGAACTATGGTTCTTGAGAGAGGTTATTAAGCTACTGTGCCAGTTATGCTTAATTTTTGAGACTCAGAAGTAAAGTGTGCACTGTAGCCAACGATCCTCTTTGCTCAGCTCAGCATCTTTTTTTTAATGTCAACAATTAAGAATTGCCAGGAAGGAGTAACACAATTGAAAGAAGTCTTCAGTTCAGAACAAATTAATGAGGTATTAATGAAGCATGTTAAAAAAAAATGGTTCTACATACAGTATTTTCATTTCTTGGTAAGGCCTCTTTCATCTTCAGGAAAACCACCTGCCAGTGGTGCTCTTAAATGATGTTATTCAGGTAATAATGGAGTAGCAGTATTGACCATTCTGTAGTCCCTGGGTGGGAAACCATTGGTTCCTAGATGTTGAACTACAACTCCCATCGGCCCCAGCAAGCATGGCTAATGGCCAGGGATAGTGGGAGTTGTAGTTCAACAAAATCTGGATGGCCAAAGGTTCCCCACACATGCTGTAGGTGATGGCATTTCTCAGGTGCCTGGCAGCTAGATCCATACATTAGTGAGTTGGAATCTGCTTAGGCACTGCTTTCTGGACATATAAATAAAACAATATGTGTGACTCTGCGAGCGCGTTTTGGCTAACATCTTCCAAATGTATATCTGTCTAGCATGGAGAACTGACTTCACTTTCATGGTTCTTTCTGTTGCCATTCTTGCACATTCATGTTCACTTTGAATGTTTAAAAGGCAAACACACAAACATTCAAACAAATTTTAGGAAGCAACCTGAGCGCTCTGCTTTCAGAAGTAGCCTTCTAAGAGCACTCTGAATCCTCCATTGAGCTTTCCCGTCCTTTATATTTTGGTGTGCAGTCATCTTATCCTTCAGATGCATGTCAAGGGTACTTGACTTCAATGGAAGTTTTGTATGTACAAGAAAGAGACAATCGGGACCCATTAGAATACCAAATCAGTGGGATAGTAATCCATGCTATTCCGCTTTGTATCTGACAAACGGCTTTTAGACATGATTATTGTACCAGAATATAATAAATGCATTTCCATTGTTAAGTGGTAGATTTTAATTACAGTGAAGTGTGTGGGCCAGTTTATGCAAATATATGTGTATGTGCGTCTGTGTATATATACACATTTGCTACACACACACCACCAAATAACATACTGAATCTATTACTTTGTGGTTAATTCTCTTGCCTTTGACTCTTTTGTTTTCCCCCATATAGGGAAGCTTTTAAATGTGTAATGTTTTGTTATGTTTTCATAAACGTTGGAAGCCACCCAGGGCAACACAGTCCGATGGGCGGGCGGTACAAATAAAGAAATGATTGTGGTTATTAGTTGCTTTCCAATATTGAATGCTAAGAACTGGCACCTTCCTTTTGTATCCCGTGTACTAAACCTGAGTCCAGATGTGGGCCGCAAGAATACACCATCCTGTACTGCAGCGGAGAAGCAGTAGTAATAGTGGTAATAATAATAATTGGCCTTTTGCCCAGGTTGTGTTTGTCTGGTGGGATTTGTAGCATGCTGACCTTGTGGGCTCTACAGTAAGGAGAGAGCAGAGAGGTCTGGAACGGAAGGCATCGCCGTGTCAGGATCAAAGGCCTAATTGTCTGTTTTCTAGAAGTTTGAGTTATTGGCAGGTGCCATTACGGCATCCTGTATGCTGTCACACTGCACAACCAACCAGCATACACTAATTGCAGTGGCCTTTTCATCAAGTAAGATCATCCAGCTAACCACAAAGAGCTGTCTCTCCATTAGTACGGGCGGTAAGCTAGCTAGATCAGCTAGGCTACTTGGGTATGATTGGACTGTCATATTGTTATGATTTGTTCAAGTTTAGAGCATTTAGCAGATACCCTTTGCACCTCTCTTTGTACCTGAATCCTATAACCTGCCTGCCCCTATCATTTAAGAGGGTACTGTAGCTTTTCAAAGTTCAGCAATGCACAATTGCAGGCAGGCAACTGGTCTCTGACAAGAGATCAATACTGTCCTTCCAAATGCTGGAGTCAAGCTGCTGGGTCTGTCAGAGGGATGTGTGCTGTAATTGGATCATGGATGCAGCGAGTCATCTGAGTCTCCCTTCAGCACTGTCACAGCTGTCAGATGTCATCCCTTTGTACAGCTGTCACTGCGGGAGGGTTGTGGCTCTTTCCCCCCCTGTTCTAACCCAATGCAAATGTCCACTTAGCAGATGAATATTGAAGATATTAGACACTTCTTTATGCCTTTATGCAAAATAAAGATCTGTGTCATCTGTGAATTTCATGGAAATAAGTTGCAATTTATTCACTGTGAGAAAAGGGAAGTGAAGCCTGTAAAAATGAGAAATTATTTGGTTCAGGCTATTAAAAAAAAGGGAGAGAATATTTTACAGAATAAACAAAATATGGAGATCCCCCCCACCCGTCACCCACCCAGCCACCCACCCAAAAATGGGAAGAGCAACTAACAGATCAGTATTCATTAAATGGTTGAATATTTACTTTTGTTTTAAAATGTGACTGAAGAATATGCCTCTCTCTCCCCCTCCCCTCCTCCTATTCCTCACAACATACCTACGGTGCTAGAGAGCAATGTAACTGGAACAGATTTTTTGATTCCTCAAAGTTGTGTGTGCCAAATGGAAGAATGTAATCCTAGAGCCTGCATTTTGGATAACAAGGAGATTAAAGCTAATCTTTCATATAGCCAAAAAACAAAATATAATAGGCAGGAGCTTCCAGAGAAGATGCTGAGATTGAGGAAGATGCATTTGGATAAGTAGAACAAGCCACAACAAACCTATCCATGCAAGGTCTTGCAGGAATAAAAACACACCTGAAGCACAGAATGGTATCGATTTAGTGGATTGCTTGACAGGTGGTTTAAGCAAAGAAAGTTTTGAGGGGAATGTTACAAAGACATTAGACTGAACTATTTTGTCTCTTTCCTGCCCCTTCCCCTCTGGTATCTTGGCCATCTCCTGTGCTCATAACTGGAAACGTTATGTGTACCACGACAATTAACACAGCACTGTGAACAAGCCAAATTGCCCATTCATCAAGAGCAGGACCTGTCTAAGTTATGTTTACTTTTCAGTTGAGGAACTGCATGTTTTGGGGTCAAATCTCTTCTCGGTGTTGATGTTAAAATGAGAGATCACGAGTTTTAAAGGCATTTTTTAAAAGGTTCCCTTCAACAAATGTCAACTTCATCTTTTTGACGGCAGACAAAGCTATTTTTGACTTGACTAACTCTTCCCACTCTCTTCCCTTTCCTTCCCAAGACCACACACGCCCCTCTTCTGCCATCGACCATGTAGGCCCTCTGACCAGGGATCACACTTCTAATTTCCAATAGGTGACCCTAAAGCTCACAGTAGGCCACTACAGGAATCATTGAACCAATCTGCAAAATGTTCTTACTTGGCTATATCCTGGTGACATTTGGAGATGAAGTCATCTCTCATGCTCTCGTGGTTTTCTGCATTTCCATGAAGAAAGAAAGCAGTTTGGTGAAAGCTCAAGGAGCAATACAGTAGAAACATGTGTAGAGCATGTGAAAAAAGAATAAACACAACAACAGTGTGAAACCAAAAATGAAACCAGCAACAGAAGATAACATTAGTGATAAGGGTTGCAACTAGTGCTCTGTGTGTAGTTCTACTGGTGAAATGGGACTTCAGTTTCTCTTGCTTCCTTTCCTCCCCAAAATATCTGCCTGAAAGTGCCCCCCCCCAACCCCCAGGAGCTGATTTTGAAGGCATGGGTTGCGGGTGGAGGAGACAGGAGAGGAAAAGGAAGCTCTGTAACATGCACAGAAGTTCCTTGGGCCAGAGGACCTGCAGCGTTAGATGTGGCCCAAATAATTTTTAAAAGGAGTGTTAAGACTTGTAAGATTGAAAGGTCTTTTCAATTGGCGCAGAGAAGGTCTCAATGAAGGCACCAGGTGATCCTCTTTGGGGAGGAAAATCTGAAACTGGGGTGCCACCACTGAAAAGGCCCTCAATTCAGTAGCTACCTTCCGCACCTTGTTTGGATATGGGGGCAGATTTTCTTGATCCACACTTCCCTTTGCACTTACAGTGGTACCTCTGGTTACGAACTTAATTCATTCTGGAGGTCCGTTCTTAACCTGAAACAGTTCTTAACCTGAGGTACCACTTTAGCTAATAGGGCCTCCCGCTGCCGCCACACTGCCGCTGGGCAATTTCTTTTCTCATCCTGAGGTAAAGTTCTTAACCCGAGGTACTGCTTCCGGGTTAATGGAGTCTGTAACCCAAGGTGTTTGTAACCTGAGGTACCACTGTACTTTAGTCAGCTAAAGCCATGCTATGCTAAATGAAAGTATGGCAGGAATAATGGATTACTCATATGAAATTTCCCTTGAAACATATTTAACAACCTGACCTAGGTTATTGCTACCTGCAGTATAATATACATCAAAAAGTCCTTGTTCAGATGATACAGGAATCTATGATATTGTTCAGTTTCTTAAGGTTATCCATCTGTGATGAGCACATACAGAAAGGCTATATAGGCCGCTCCAGTGACAAATGCATGTATATTTTAAAATATTGTTAAAGATTAATTACATAAGTGAGCCCAAACAGTCTTCCTTTGATTTGTAATAATGAGTGTCATGTGACTTCCATTGAAGTAGAAGCGTACATCAAAGGTAGATTAAAGATTGGTTACGCATCATACTATATTCCATATGTAAATTTATAGCAATGATGTGCTCAGGAAAAAACAGCTTACCCTCTATTTCTGTGCTACTAAATAAAATTAAAAATTCACAACTCTGGTTTATGGGATTTCAAATGAATTTGATCTCTCTTTTGGGCAGGGCAAATAAGTGTTTTGTGATGTATTATTTTACAAGAAAAAAAAGAAAAGGCAAAAGGAAGAACGAAAGAAAGGAGAGAGACCATCGTTCTGGCTCATTTAATTTTGCGAGTGAATGATCTAAGATTAACTACAGACTAGTCAGTGCAGTTTAAAAGCTGAAAGCAATTTTCAGCCATAGATGGTAATGCCACATTTAGTCCACAACCGAATGACTCTAAATGACTAAGCTGTAAGGTCTTTGTATATGACCACAGGGCCTGATAAAGCCATAGGAACACAGTAAAAGCACAAAAATAGTTCCAATTTATTTGGTGCCATCACCTTAATGAGATTAATACAGACGTGTTCATGTGCCTAATTGGTGATTTTGTTTTAACTGGCAATGAAGGATTAAAACTTCAGGCAACAGGATACTTACAGGAAAGGGGATCTGAGGGAAAAGTTTTTAATTATAAAAGGCAGCTGGTAAAATATGCTGCTAACTGTGTTAAAAATAAATCCCTCTATACACACAGAGAGAGATCCACTCACCTACAAAAGAGACATGAGAGAGAGAGAGAGAGCATTCTCTTGGCATAGGGGATGTTCTGAATTTTTTCAGGTTGCAAGAAGAATTCCACTGTCATGCAATTCATGTTCAGACTAAAACCCAGATATAAGTTAGAGAAGTCTTGATGAAGCTCCTTAAATGAAGATAAAGAAGATTTGGTAGAGACGTAACCTGCTTCTTATTTGGCTACAGTGGAAGGAAGGAACAGGACTTCAACTTAAGTGCAGTGTGAACATATTGCTTCTTACCCCATTGAAATTTGTGAGCCTAAATTAGTGGGTTGGACTAAATGATCCTTGGGGTCCCTTCCAACTCTACAATTCTATAATTCTATGTCATTGACTTCAATGGTTGTGCTCTGAATAGGACTAGCACTGAATACCACCCAATAAAACAAGCACCTATAACCGTGCATCATGCCTGCCTCTCCCTGGCTAGTAAATGTTTTCTTAAATAAAAAGAAAGAAAGAAAGGATGCTGTGACAATCAGTGTCAGCCCTAGTGACCCCTGGATAGGGATTCCCATGCCCCAGTGGATCCAGTTTGCCACATTCACCAACCCCATCACCTGCTGCTCTCTGGGCAGTCACTGAGGGCCCACACTAAACCCTTGACTTCCACCCTGTTTATCCTGACATCTAATTAAGATGCCTACATGCATTCCACTGCATCTGTACCAGATCTATCGTTAATTTCCCGTTAGCTCTTGGTAGGATGGCAAAGATGACTGAGGCTGCAATCCTGTGCCCACTTACCTGTGATTGAACCTCTTTGAAATCTTTGGGCATTTATTTCAGAGTAGGCATGTTCAGGATTGTGTTATCATTCACACGAAAAGCAATGTTTTTGACTGGAGATCCAGGACAGGACAAGGAACAGTAAGAGAATTCTAGAAGTGGCAGCTCCATGACTGAACAGCTCCTTCTCTTGGTAGCCAGCTGCCTGACTTCAAAGGTGGGGAGTGTGTGCTCTGAACAGGACACCAGACAATGATTTTCATACAAACATTTCTGATTTGGTTCATTGTATTGCTACGCCGCTTTTCATTCGAATGAATCTCAAAGCAGCTTACAAACAGTAAATAACAACAGCAAAACAGAACATAATAGAACATCACAACGCAGCATAAATCGTATAAAATAATTAACAAATCCTCAATAAAACAATCACAATCTATATATCACAATTAACAAAGCAGCAACTAAAAAATAAGCGAAACATCACAATGACAGCAAAAGTCATGGTATATGTTTAACCAATCAATACAGTATTTATAATCTATAAAAGAATGTTAACAACATTAGCAGAATAGCAACTAAAAAACATAAGCTAAGCACTGTTAAGACACACTCTGAGTGGCCCTGTGAATCATAATCTTTCACTCTGTTCAGTTCAATAAAATAAAATACACACAAAATACATGTAATGCCCATTGTTAAGCCAACTCAGCCAGATGCTACATTGGCTAGGGTCCTCAAGTAGTGGGTCATAGTGGAGGTGGTGGGGCACTCGGGCCTACACCCATTGGTAAGGTGGATGTTGACTCTGGATAGCCTGCCCAGGAACACACCCCTTCACTCTCGATAATCAGGAGGTCCATTCCCACTTGAGGAAGCTTGAGATGAGCCTGTTCCTCTGGAGTGGTGAGTCACGGCAGCACTCGGTGTAGAAGCCAACCAGGACGTCCAGCAGCACCTCTATACTCAGGATGCTTTCCCTGTGCCATGGCCCACCCAACACCAGCTTCTTCAGCTTGGCCAACATGGTGACGGAATAAGAGGAGGCCTCTAAGGGCAGTAGGGGGAAGAGGCTGCAATGAAGATGCTGAGGTTGGATCCTGGTGGTCTGGATGAGCTTGCAGCCAGTGACTCAGAGGGGTGAAGTGGAGGGCCTCAACTGGCAGGGTGGAGGATGAGATGTGGAAGTGGTCCGAGGAGCTGGAGAATGTGGAAATGGGGATTCTCGGGCTCACTCAGGTGCTGCTCCCTGGGCTTCTGCTGCTGTGGGGTGGTGGTGGTGGTGGTGGTGGTGGTGGTGGTGGTTCAAATCAGGCTGTGGCAGAGCACTCTCCTCTCCCATGGTTTTCATGTGGGAACTTCATGCAGGAACAGGTGGTCTTTAAGTACAGTGGTACCTCGGGTTACAAACGCTTCAGGTTACAAACACTTCAGGTTACAGACTCCGCTAACCCAGCAATAGTACCTCACGTTAAGAACTTTGCTTCAGGATGAGAACAGAAATCGTGCTCCAGCGGCATGGCAGCAGCAGGAGCCCCCGTTAGCTAAGAACAGTTTCAGGTTAAGAACGGACCTCCGGAACGAATTAAGTTCTTAACCAGAGGTACCACTGTACAGGAGTTAGATTTGAATTGTACTGCAGTTCTCATGCTTCTGCTTGAACAAGAATTTGTACGATTTAATGCTCTTAATACATTCCAGAGGTAATATTTGAGGCGATATCCTATGCGCACTTACCTGGAGCTGTAGAATTTACTTCTGATTAGAAATTTTCAGGATTGTGCTATGTGATAACTTGGGTATCCATCTTTTCGGGGGCATTTGGAGTGCTGCAAGCATACCAGGCATGCCTCTTGGCTTCATTGTACCTTGCACCAGGAATTCCTTAAGTATTCAAAATCTGAATTTTGACAAAGACTACATAACAGAGCTTAGGGTTTGTTGCTCAGAAGGTTGGCGATTCGAATCCCTGTGACAGCGTGAGCTCCCATTGCTCGGTCCTTGCTCCTGCCAACCTAGCAGTTTGAAAGCACGTCAAAGTGCAAGTAGATAAATAGGGAACGCTGCGGCATTTCCGTGTGCTGCTCTGGTTTGCCAGAAGCGGCTTTGTTACGCTGGCCACATGACCTGGAAGCTGTACGCCAGCTCCCTCGGCCAATAATGCGAGATGAGCGCCGCAACCCCAGAGTTGGTCATGACTGGACCTAATGGTCAGGGGTCCCTTTACCTTTCATGACAACAACAGATGTGGAATATGAGAACAGAACTGGTGGGAATGGCTCTCCCCCCCCAGATCCATTTCTATGCAAGATCCATAGGTTCTACTGGTGATATAAATTCATAACAAGGGCTGGATTTTAATCCTGAAGGTCTTCCACTAGGTAGTTCCTTCCTGTTGCTGAAACCATGTGACAAACATAAACATCATTGGCAGAGCAAATGCCCCTCCCCGCATGTTAATACAATGTCTTCTTCCTTTGGAGGCTACTTGAGACCATTTAAATGCTAACACTATTAAATGTGCGCCAAAACCCAAACATTCAGCCTAAGTCATTAACATTTAATTATAAAGGGGCAGCTGAGCCCAATATGAGGTTTTGATTCAGGAACCACAAAGGAGAGAATACAAACACATAAAACTGAAATTGCCCCGCCAAACCTGGAACCAGCTATCCATGACAACCCAGTCAGTTGCATAGTCATTGAGATAATATTTTCAGAAATGCAAGATACTGTCCCCCATCCCCCCAGCATCAGAAATTATTTAAACCAAATGCGTGGGCTTTTTAAACACACACACACACACACACACACACACACACACACACAGAAAAGCGTCATTCAAAGAAGTCTCAGTTTAAAATTGTAATGAAAGCTGTTAAACACACAAGGGTGAAATGGACACCCTGGTTGTGTGTCTATGCCTTTAAACAGAATGCTATTTAGCCAGCCTGCAACGTATAGACTTCCATCTATAGAAACATATCACTATTTCTGTCTTTTCCCTTGAATATTAGTGCTGAAATCAGAATGATATTTTCAAAGATTGGTGTCTTTCCTCAAATCCTCCCCTCCTCACCCCACCCCACCCCGGTGTTAATATTAAGATGCTTGATTGGCAGGAAAATATAAGACCCTTCTGAGATCTCCGTTACTATAGTTGATCCTTGATTTTACATTATGTACCCCCCCTTTTAAAAAAAAGCCTCTGTCTAACAATCTTGTACGCTGCAAGATGCTACCTTCCCAGAGAATGAAGACAGAAATATATTTTACATTTCTTGTCAGATTGAACTTTAAGACATCTTGACTGCTTTCTCTATAATTTAAACATCACAGCCCAAATGGCAACATGCTTTGTTCAGTTCCAGTTGTGTGAAGTTTTAGTGCTTCATTGATTCCAAGGGAGCCTATAGCTGGCACATCCAGGAGGGCGCCGGAATAGTGCTTTCCCGCTGCAGCATGTCAAACCATTATAGGAGGGACCAGAATGTCACCATGGTCTCAATGGTTCGTCAGCTGAAGGATACGGCTAACAAATGTAAAAACCAAACTTCAGAGGAGCTGCTTTTCTGTGCTAAGTGATCTGTATTCCCTCTGAATTTACTTTCCCCTAACCCCGTGAAATTAACAGTACTTTCTGACATTCGACCCCCTGACCTCACATATAATAAGAATTTAAAAAGCACCATGCATGAGTGTGCTTGTGTAATGCAAAACTGGAAAAAATGACCATGTCACAGTTTTTATTATACAAAAAAACCTTCTCCATCTCCATTGCATGCTTCAGATGGCGAGTGCTCGGTTTAAAGTTATTATAAAGGGGAAAACACAGTTTTAACTGTAATAATTCACTCCTTGTGACTTTTATAGACAATAAATTGTAGCAAATACATATTGCTAACCCCCCCTTCTCCTCGCAGACCCCCCCTTTCCCCCCACCCCCAAAAGGCTTTGCATGCCATTAAGGCAGATGTTTACCAAGATAAGTGTTAAAATAGGCTAGGGAGGGCAGGCTAGGAGATGGTTCAAAAGGAAGTCGCTTCTAGGGAGCCGGTTGCCAAGGGTGCAAGGGTATTCACAATGCGAAGGTCTCGAGGTTTAAGAGGCAGAGGCAGGGAAGTGTTAGGTGGAAATGATTTTGCAGTTATCAGGCTCAGGGGATGACAGCGTACAAGAGTAAGAACAAGGTGCTATGTGGCTTTTTCTTCACTGTGAAGTAAAGATTGGCAGCTGGAAGTAAGGCTTACAGGCAGACCTGCACACAGGACCTCTTCACCCAGGACTCATAATCACTACTCAAAGGAAAATGCATTTACCAGTAAAAAGCGGCTGTAGCCATCAGAAGTGTGCTTAAAACACCACTTAAATATCACTTTATACGCTATTACTTGCAAACTGTGGCTTGGTATTAAATTATACTTGCATAGGCTTTTGCTTAGGTGCTGATAATGCTTTCGAG
The DNA here is from genome assembly GCF_965207765.1 of Zootoca vivipara. Classification (NCBI taxonomy): domain Eukaryota; kingdom Metazoa; phylum Chordata; class Lepidosauria; order Squamata; family Lacertidae; genus Zootoca; species Zootoca vivipara. The sequence continues at coordinate 30,833,040 of NC_142582.1, forward strand.
GTTGCATTGGTGAGGAAGCATTTAGGCTGCTTTACAAGAGACGTGACTGGAATATCCCACCGCGCTGACAGTGACAGGGTGAAAAATTGCAGAACTGTACTTTCTTTCCCCATATAGATTGTAATTTTAATTGTCATTGTGGCCCTTCTGTTTTAATTATGGGACTTCTTTGATATATACCAGGACATCGTATTGAATGAAAATATGGTGCTATAATAGTCTCTTTATAATTAATGACCACATGTAGATCTTCATGCATAAAAGGAAAGGAATAAATGAACAATTTATTTAACTAGGTTTTGGATTTCTTTCTGTCTTCCAGTGAATATAAAATGATCCTAGTGCTTCTGAGGCTGTTTGATGCAAGGGCTGCACACACACACACACACACACACACACACACACACACACACACAATGAATAAAATTACACCAGAGCAGATTACAGAACATTATGTGATATATGCAAATATTCTGCTGACACTTGGAACCATTTATTTATTTGTGAGAGTCTATGAAATAATCATACTTGTATCTGTTCTAATCTTTTAAAAAAATATTGGAAAAAATGACCATTAAAAATATTTTATTCCTTACATACTGCAAAGCAATAACCTGGCACCTTCTAACATCTATTCTTAATTTGTCCCCCCTACCCCCCACCTTTTTCTTTTTCTTTTTTGGCAAACTACAAATAAGAATTTGTCTCCTTCACTTTTGCATTCTGAATGTGATGGATTTATATTAGTCTCCTGTGTAAAGGGAAAAAAAAAACCCTCCTCCTCTTCATTCTTAAACAGGGACATTTGCAGAGCCAGTCAATTAAAAACATAAAGGGGAACTAATTTGAATCGTCCGTGCAGCACAGGCCAAAATATTTTTTTTTTAAAAAAAACACACTGCAGTTTTAACATTACCCTGGAACTGCTATTTTTGTTTTTAAAAAACCCATATAGGAATAACACTGACCTGCAAATACGGTAGGATCGTAAGTGTTTCAGGAGAGTGCAAACCTCTGTGGATTTCTGAAAAGCAGACATATTTGTCCAGTGTCTGTCACAGTAAAACTAGAAAATATACCCTGACAAGCTTCTGCTAATTTTATTGTGGCGTGGAGTAGTGTGCATACATCGTGGGTTGTATGACTGCAGTTCAATTGCAGAGCAGGATAAAATTGGATCGGCAGAGACAAGGACTACCCTGGGGTCAGCCGCGACCATGCCACTTCGATGTGATGTCTAGTTGGGGTGATGGTGTGTAAATAAACGTAGAGAATTGCAAATCTTGTCATGGCCACGCAGAACAGCTCAAGCATTTAAAGATGGTTGCCCGCAAACCTAACTGGAAGGTGGTTGCTCTGTGTGGTGGCTCAGGGAGGGGGGGGGCGGGCAGGCAAAAGGCTCAATCCTTTTGCTGTAGTCTTCTCCTTCTTGACATATCTGAGATCATTGACCCAGCAATTTACTGCTGAAGGGATTAATCACCAAATTGTTTTTCATTTTAGTGGAAAGTAAAGCAACTAACTAACCACATTCTAATATTGTTCTTTTAAAGCTCAGCTGCCCTGATGTGCGCAGATGCCTTTCTATTTATATTATCCTTGATTTATTTGTGTGTGCATGTATTTTTAAAGAGGGTGATGAATTTTACTACCCTTGCCGCGGCAATGAATTAAAATACACAAAAAGTTCCACGAGGTCTTTTCGGCGAAGAGTGAACTTTCCTAACGGTGGAAAATAAAATATTATAGAATTCACATTTTCGGCTTATGAATCTAATTTTTATTTCAGCACAGCCTGTAGTGCTCATTAAAGCATGCTTACACCTTTCCTACTTTTGACCAATAAGGCGCATTTTTAACCAGTTTGTGTGCTTACACATATCTGTTTTTCTGTTCTTTTCCCCCTCGCACACACACACGCGACAATTACATTTCATTACAAATTTATAAAATCATTTACATTTTAGCAGTTAAAATGTTTCTGCTGACATTTTGTAACTATTACCCTCTTGTAGAATGGCATATGTTCAGGCAGTTAATAAAAAATTAAATGGAATAGCACTAGACAAGGTGAAGCTCTGTACCGGGGTGTTCTGCACATCTCTGAAAATACCATCTTTGTGTTGCAAACTGTGAAGTGAGGTTAGGGCGATGCCAATATATGTATTTGTCATAACTGTCACAGGGTCCATGAACTAGCCAATCATTTTGCTCCTAATTAGACAGTTACTTTTCTCTCTCTCTTTTTCCCTTTTGCTTTTTTAGAAAGCATTCTCCGTGTAAGATGATATCTAAGGTTCCAGAAAGGCATTTGTGCACAAAGGATACAGGCAGACTTTTTAACTGCTTGTGTGTCTAATTAGTGAATGCATATGCATTCTATATTATCGAGGACAACCTCTTCAAATTAGATCAGGGGGAATATTGTAGAAACTCAAGTGAACAAGGTTTTGCCAAGTAACCACTTAGATTCACAACGTTCACTTCTGTTTTTCCTGGATATTTTAAAGGAATGAGGCTACTCATAAACATTCCCAGCAGCATAAAACTAAGCATGCTTAGTTGGAAGAAAGCACCACTGACTTATTTGTTAATAAGTGTTCTTGAGATTGCCGTTTCAGAGTTTATTAGCTAAGCACTGATTGTACTTCAGGTATTGGCATATCTGAAAAGGATGTGTTTTCAAATAAAACCCTTGACAATCTGTCACAGCCTGATTTTAGTTCTCTAATCTATAGCACATTCTTTTTTTAATACCTGCAGGCACTCTAAGCGGAACAGGGTTAAATGATCCTATTCCTTTTTTCTTATTTGTTTATGCATCTATCAGCCTATAGTAGAATACTCAGAATATGTGGTTGCCTTTATTTTATTAAATAATAATGAAGAGCTGCATTGTGAGTGAGCCTAAATTGCATTATGGCACCCTAACAAATTTGATTAATCAGGCCTAGAAGAAGGCAATCTGACCATAGCTGCCAAGTTTTCCCTTTTCTCGCGAGGAAGCCTATTCAGCATAAGGGAAAATCCCTTAAAAAAGGGATAACTTGGCAGCTATGAATCTGACATAAGTCTTGTTTAATAAGGACCATCTTCCCACCCAGATCTCGCAGTATCAGCACAAAATATTCACCACAAGAATGTAGTGAATTTCATAGGTCGCAGCTTCTTAATAAGAGAAGTGTATTATTAATCCAGAGGTTTCGGCTCCAGTCCCATACACACTTGCCCATGAGTAAGCCCCATTGAACTTAATGGGACTTACTTCCGAGTAGACACATATATGATTGCTGTTAGAAGAACCTCAAAACATCTCCTTTTAGTGTGACTGCTTCAGTTATGCTAGGAATTTCTAATCATTTAAGATTCTAAAACTCATGTGATAATTCACTGGCCATGGCCTGTTGATACCTCTGATGGTTAAATGACAAGCTCATCCCAGAGTAAATAATTCTTTGTGAAGTTAGTGAAACAGCTGTTTAGCTAGCTCTGGGATCTCTGTTTAGATTTTAAATAAAGCGAAGTGTTGGGTCTCTTTTGAGTGAAGGGAAGACAAAAGAGAGATTTGGAGCAACTTGGTTGCTTCAGTCCTGTTTTTGATTCTTCATTCAGTAAGCGCATCCCAGAACTTTTAACAGTCATAGCAGATTAACCTTGCCTGTGCTTTTGGAAGCTAGTCATCTGATGAATTTACACGCAGCCGGATGAAAATGCTATTTGGAGAGAGATTGAGAGTTTATTTGATTAAATCCCTTTCTCCACTACCTTGACCTCTTTCTTGTGAAATAATCAGAACTGTTTAGCAAGAATATTCAGACATTAATAATGAATTGCTTTCGAGCTGGGTTCCCTTTTGCACTGCAGCCAACCTATTGGTGTGCGCCTCTCCTTGTATTTATTTATTTATTTATTTAATTTATCCCTCCATCCCACCATCCATCCATCCACCCACACATCCATTCATCCTGGGCTTGGAATGTTGGCGGAAAAAAAGACAACACCTGGTTTGTATGGCGATGGGAAGATTTTGTTTCAGGCAGAAGTGGACATTTTAAGAGACACAACTGCTTAGGATCTCTTTGTTCTCTCTTCCTTATCACGCCTGATTACAGCGCAACAAACGATGTACAATGTTACTCCTGCCCAGCTGGTGATGTGAGGCAGGATGGATGGGAAAGCATCGCATGATGACATCATCTCTTACACTGCGTTGTATTAGATGCCACATGGAAGTGAGGTGAACAGGGGCATTTGATTTCTAAAGAAAATGTACCAGTTTTTATGTTTCAAACAAATCTGCAGCACTGACTAATTAATCTGATTTACAAGTAAAAGCAATGATGGTGATTTTTTAAAAATATATATATACCTTGCCCATTTGACTGGGTTGCCCCAGCCACTCTGGGCAGCTTCCAACAGGGTATACAAAAATAAAACAACAACAACAACAACAACAACAACAACACAATAGAACACTGCATATTTAAATACAGGACTGCTTCCAGATGGCTACAGAAGGTTGTATAATTGTTTATCTCTTTGACATCTGAGCGTTCCACAGGGCGGGCGCGACTACCGAGAAGGCCCTCTGCCTGGTTCCCTGTAACTTCACTTCTCACAATGAGGGAACAGCTAGAAGGCCCTTGGAGCTGGACCTCCGTGTCCGGGCTGAATGATGGGGGTGGAGATGCTCCTTCAGGTATACATTTAGGTAAAAAATGACTTCATTTGGCTGGGGGGAAATTCTGTGTTCAGGCCCACCAGAGGCAAACAAGCATGGAGTCCAAAACAGGAAGAAAAGGATCAGACAAGGACCCAAGATGAATGGTGTCTAAGATGGGATGCAGATTAAATTCCAGAGAAAAAGCAATACATTTCTGTCGCAGATGAGTTGCTCAGAGTGAGGTACCAAGTTTTTAAAAGCAACAGTTATACAGAGCTGGCAAAGCACCTATTGGTTCCTGGGGAGGGGGGGTACCAGATTCGGCAGAATTCCCTAGAACTGTCTCTAACCATTATAGGGTGGCAGCTGCAGCTCAACCAATATATTTTCTATGCCTGAGACCTACCCCTGGTGCCATACATTCTGCAATATTGCATAAACCAGGGATTTAGGGCAATTATGTTGGCCACTTTCAACCAGTCCTACTCAGAACTGTGCCTAAACCTCAGTATGCATTATTATAATACTAATCAGCTAAATTTTCATTGTTTTGTACATTGTGGTTGTTTGTCATGATTACTCAAGCATATTTGAAATGAAAGTGATTTTAAAGAATTTACTTGACTCTGTAATGGGATCACTTTTAAGAAACTAATGGCTCAATTCCATCACTTAAGCCTCTTTCTAATTGAGGTACTTGAGCTATGAGGTATACATCCATTGGTGTAATAGCACAAGAAGACAGCATATTATGTTGTCACCTATGATAGGGCTCCAGTATTGTGTCTCCCAACTAAATTAAGCCTTGTTGTGATTTGTTTCTTAATAGCACTTCATTTTAACATGTAAAATGCTTGCTTTAACTCTACTGGAAAGCTGTACAGTATCTCATTTGCATTTGGCAATTACACTACAATATATTAAGCTGAACAAGACCCAATCTAGAATTGTAATCCACAGTACTTTATAATAAGCATGCAAGAGAGGTTACAATTACTTATTTATTTCCTACATAAGACAGAAAAATTATTTACTTGTAGTCTTTTTTTAAGGGGTTTCCAGTTCCTAATGTACTGATTTGCTTATCTTAGAGATGCAGAAAAGGAGCCTAGGTTTTCACTCTCAAAATATACTCTTCTCTGTTGTAATGAAGGAGGCAGCGACTGTTTGTACTAACTCTTGTGATTCAACATTGATACTGCCACTCAGTCACCCACAGCAATTAAATCCAAGAGTAGCGAATCAGGATCAATCTTTAAGAGGAGTTTCTGCAGGTTGTGACCTAGCACTTGATGAATTATTCTTTGTGCTATGTGTGATACGCAGTGCCTAACAATGCTCATTTGGGAAGTTAATTTTGCATTCTCGGTTTACAAGGATACGGAACACATGGAAATGGAATATATGCACCCTCTTCAAATGTCTATTACATTCTAAACCATGATCATAATTTTCTCAAAGATTGTGGCAGCTTATTTACTTCTAGGAACACAGATGTCACAGTTATATTTCAGAACTAGAACAGCATCTCTGAAGGAATCTGTATTTATTAGAGACACATGAGCCCCATAATGGGCAAATCATTCCTGCATTGCAGGCGGTTGGACAAGAGAACATTCGTGGTCCCTTCCAACTCTACAATTCTGTCATTCTGTGTGTTCCACCAGGGAACTCAAAGATGGCCCAATGGTGTTAATCTGTTTGTCTTTGGAGCAACCATGCACAGCTGATTAAGGTGGCGATGGGAAACCTGCACCCCCCCCCAGATACTGTTGCACTATAATTTTCATCACCCTTAATCATTGGCCAGATTGACTGGGGCTGAAGCTCTAGGCTAGGACTTGGAGGTGGAGGTCCAACCACATCTGAAGGGCTGCAGGTTTCCCATGCCTGTCTTAAGCTAATCAGACAGTGCACGGTTGCTCTGAAGATAAAGCAGCATAACACAATTAGATCACCTTTGAGTTCTTTGGTGGGATACATGGGTGTCTCCACCACTCCATTGGCAGCAATGACTGCTGAAGTAGCCTGGCCCCCTTTAAGTGAAGGGTCTTCTTTCATCAAAGGCAAGTTGACCACTGAGTTGTAGCTCCCATTTAAGACTTGGTTTGAGGGTGGGTGCTGCTGAAGCACCATCTGAACTCTGCTTTCATGGAGACGCTAGGCTGAGCCCTGCACCGAGATGTCCTCTATACCTTTGCCTCAGCTGAAATCAGCACTCAAAATAGAACAGTGATGTTCAAAAGTGTACTTGGCCTGAGGCCAAAGCTGGCTGCTGCTGAAGTGCTGCACTAGCAGAGACAATCTGTTGATACCACAGCCTTTTGATCCAACCACTTGGGACCTAGGGAGTCCTTTCAAGAAGAAGGCCCCTTTCACTTTTCTGCTATGTGGATCACTTTCCTTCCCCTTACTGCAAGATGGGTGGAATTTGTATTGATTTTCAAAGCCCTGAACAACTTGTGTCTAGGATAAGAGTAGGGGTGCCATATCTTGAAGAGCAAAAAAGAGGACACATTTGCTGACTTCTGCTTTTAACTATGGATCACTATGACGACTCCACCCATGAAAAAGAGGACGTGTCCTGGAAAAAGAGGACATATGACCACCCTACCACAGGGATTGCCCGAGGTATTCCAGTTTACATTCTAGCTCAATCACTGAGACCATCTGCAGGAGCGCCTTGGTTCATTCCCCAAGTTGGTGAGGCTCATTTGACAACAAGGAAAAACCAAGCCTTTCGTGTTATCAGCTCAGTCCTGTAGAACACCCTCTCAATAGAGAATCAGAGGGCGCTTTCTGTGCCAACATTTAAACACCTCCTGAAAACTTTTCTATTCTACCAGGCCTTTGCAGGCAATTAAAGAGTACATTCTCCACAATGGCCTATTTATGTTTGTTTTCAATTTCTTTTGCTTTTAACTTGTTTTAAACTTGTTATGATTTTATTGTCTGGGTTTATATTTTTATATACCTGTGATTTTTTGTGATACAGCGGTATATAAATGTGGTAGGAATAGATGGATAAATTAATACATTTAATTCCAATCTTTTGATGATGAAACATCAAGCTATAACTAAAGCTTCTGGGTGAGGGTCTATAGCTCAGTGGTGGAACATATGCTTATCGTGCAGAAGGCCCCAAGTTCAGTCTTTGGCATCTCTAGTTACTGATGTCATCCAATGAGCAGCTGTAGTCCAGCTAGAGCTGGCCCAAGGCATTTTTCTGCCTTGAGGCAGACCACCAAATGGTGTGTCCCCTCTCTGCCAATATATGTAGCATCCAACGCCAGGCAAGTTATTTAAGCATCTGAGGCTGAGATTCCCATAAGCGCCTCTTCCACTCCACCCCAGCTGTAAAAACCCTAAACCCCAAAACAAAACAACCCAATAATACTAAATTAAACAATGAACAGCTTCTTGCCCTTTTACAACAACCAAAATCTGCTGTCTGAGATTGTTGTCTCACTCTGCCTAATGGTAGAGCTTGCCTCTAGGTCCAGCCTTTATTCCTCATGGAGCCACCATGAAATGAAGTCTGAAAGGATTCTGCTCACCAAATTGCTCACTCCTTTAACTTCCTTTTAAATGATAGAGTGAAGCAGAGCCTGGGCACATGGAGAGAAGCAATTCAAGGAAGCGACTGCAGGAAATTTGAACGTGTAGGCTGTAGATTACTATGCCACACTATGTTTTGTGAGGTGGGGAGAGGGGGTGCAGGATAAGAACATATGCCATATTTGCCATTTTTGAAAAGCAAAAGGGGGGGGCACATTTGCCGACTTCTACTTTTAACGATGGATCGCTTTGACGACTCTCATTTTACCTGCCCATGGAAAAGAGGCCGTGTCCTGGAAAATGAGGACTAACAAATGAAGAGAGAATATGTGGAGAGGGGGAAGCAAGGCTGTGTGTCTGTTGCCTCTGCCTCATCTCTGCACATTCATCCTTACTTCTGAAGGTGGGCACTATGAATACACCGTGGGGTGTCCATAGGCTCTGTCATACAATCAGGTGAGGGGTTTACCTGGAGGAACCTACAACTCTCTTTCAGAACTATTGCTAAATTCAGAAAGATTTGGGGCAGAACTGGCAGGGACACTAATGTTGGGGTGAGGGCCACCCGCTTTGCACTTTCTGAACATGTTCATGACCAGGCACCCCCAAACTGCGGCCCTCCAGATGTTTTGGCCTACAACTCCCATGGTCCCTAGCTAACAGGACCAGTGGTCAGGGAAGATGGGAATTGTAGTCCAAAACATCTGGAGGCCCGAAGTTTGGGGATGCCTGTTCATGACTGACAAGAACATTAGTTAAGTCTACAAACAACTTGGAAGAAGGAACCTTGATACCATAGAGCATGGATCAGCAAACTAAGGCCCATGGGCCTGATCAGGCCCAATTCGCTTCTGGACCCGGCGTGCGGACGGTCTAGGAATCGCCGTGTGGATCGCCAGCATGCCCGTTCTTTCCCTCTCCCTCACACGGCGGCAGCGGCAGCGCCTCCTCCCTCCCTCCTCCTGCCTTCTCCCTGCCCTGCCTAGAGGAGGAAGGGGGCTGGGCTTTGTTTGTGCCAGCAGCAGCAGCAGCACTTGAGCGGCCGCCATTTTAAGCAGCCCCACTCTGGAGCCCTTTCACACGCCGCTCATCGTCCTGCTGTCGCAAGCCCCTGCTGCTTGCAAGACACAGGTAAGCAGCCACCGGGGCTCATGGTGCTCTTGCATCACCCCCCAAAATATAGTCTGGCCCCCACAAGGTTTGAGGGGCAGTGGACTGGCCCCTTGCTGAAAAAGTTTGCTGACTCCGGCCATGAGGAAGGGTAGCCAACATGGTGCCCTCCAGAAGTTACTGGACTATATTGCCCATAATTCCCAACCATTGCCCATATATAGGAATTTGTTGGCAGTTGTTTTCCAAATAACAATGAATCAATCTGCTTTACAGTATTTTATTAGTGTGCTGTTTCCGAAATTGATTTTAAAAATTTGTTTTTAACTCTATTTATGGTATTTAAGAATGTTTGATAATGCAAACAGCTTTGTGGGGACTGGTTTTTTGTTTTGCTTTGAAAAGGAGATTATAAGTTCCTAAATAAATACACAAAACCCAATTAAAAACCTTGTTCCCGACAGATCCCTTTGCATGTAAAGGTCAACTGAGGGGGTGCTCGTGCTTGTTCCATTGCCTTCAGAACTTTAATGGGATTGGCAGCCTGGGAGGGGGGCCTTTTCTGTGACTGCACCTAATCTGTGGAATTATTATTAATAGTAGCTTCACAATATGTTGACCAGCACAGGAAAGACATACACATACTATCAAGGGCTTGTGCACTTGACCTTGCTATGCCGTTGTGTGTTGTCTGTAGTTGGGACAGAGGCACGGTAGGAATTTTCCCCACTTGGCTGGTGCCATTTGGGTTTCGCCTGCCGCGTAACAAATCATCACAACTTGTAAGGTTGCGGATAGGCTCTGGTTCAAGTGATAGGGATGGGGGAACGCTCCCGCCATCCCTATGTGAAGGGGACTCAATGGTTTGGTCAACCCTGCAAGGGGTTGTGCCCATGCCTGAGTCCAGGGGGACACCTGGGAGGTGAACATAGCATGTCCCTGGCTTTCCGCCATTTCAGGTGTTCACCCTAGGCTGACCTATGCTAGTGCCATGGGTCAGCACTACCTGCAAGGGTGCAGGGAGCTAGTCGAACCAGAGCCTATGCAACCACTCACTTGCTGTAATCAATAAAGTTGTGGCCTAAATTCTGCCCAAAAACCAAACCAAAATTTGAGGCTTGTCTGAATTTATTTAAGGGGGTGGTTTAAAGGTCTGAACATGCAACAGTGTGGACATAAAACAGGGAATAACTAATTCAGAATGGAAACATGCCTGTATTTAGGAAGTCAATCTGTCTGCATATCCGTACTTTCTTGCTCCTGCTTCCACCGCACCCCCCCGACCCCCAAGACAGTAAACTATATAGTGATGAATTTACCTGTCTTAAAAGAACGAAAGGCTGTGCCTCCCCAACTGGGACTTGAACCTGTGATTCCAGAGAAAGTAGATATTTCAAACTTGATGCCTTAGACCACTAAGCTTTCCCTTATGACTTTTACCAGCATAGCAGCGCTGGGATTTCTAAATGCCACCTTAACATTCCTACTGAATCATGTACCGGCATATTAATTGAGATAAACCTAGTCAAATTTAAATGTCCATGGGAGCAAAATTCCTTTTCTGTGTAACCTCTCTTTAGGGAAAGTATTTTTTTTCCCTGCACAGTTTCTTGACAAAAAACAAAACAAAAAAATCTGACTAATTGGGAAGAGGGATTTAATGAACAAATCAGGGCAACACTTAGAACCACACAGAATCATATCGATGAATCATATCTTTTAGAGAGGCTTTGCTGTAGTGGAGTTAACTGCCATTCATTGCCAATTTTAAATTGGAATGCTTTAACCTTATGTTTTCTTTCCTGCATTTTATTTTATGCTTTATCCCCAGTCCATGCAGTGATGAGTTCTGATTCACGAGGGGGGTTTCACTTGAAGGATTGAGCATCTTTAAAATGTCTCCCTTTATTCTTCCTAGTCCTTACACATGTAATTTCCCCTTTAATTTGACATCATTTAACGGCACATTACACGTCAATGATGTGATCTGTGAATATTTACAATGTTCATGTCATTTTTATTTTCTAATCCAATTTAAGTGGCTCTGCTTTTTTTATGACATCATGAATTCTTCAGCCTTTTTAGTCTTTTTTTAGGACTAATTATTCCATTAGTTTCTTTGAACTGCTTCAGTTTTTGTCAGTCATTTTCTTGCCTTTCCTGCCCTCCTTTGCGTGGAACCAGAGTAAGAACGAAATGTAGCAATCCTTTCTCCCCCCCCCTCCACCTTTTTACTGGCAAAATAAAATTATTAATATGCCTTTAAAATCCCACAACTTATATACTGTAACTTTCCCCTTCTTCACACTGAGCACAAGAAGGCGAGTGCCCGGAAGTCACACAGGAAAGAAATATTTGTTCAGGCTTCTGTGCATGTGTTACAAAAAGTTCTTTTTTAAAAGAAGTATGGTAAAGTGTAAGTAGACATTATTGCACTGCCATATGGCCTGGTACATGACTCATATTTTGTGCTTCTTATTTTTGAAACCTGGGATTTATACATCGAAAGAATGAGATAGCTCAACTTTTTAAAGTGGTTCTGGTTGCTCTTAACTCTTTTGATTACTAATATAGAAAGAAGGATTAAATTTATGATAAGCAAGCATTTGTTGCATTCTAGAAAATTTCCTACTCGGTTAGGCTAAATGATTAGGCTACTCCCAACTCCTTCGCTTTGTAGGAAGATATGCCCTTGCCTGTGCTGTCTGTTGCTGCCCTCTGTAGTGGTGTTGTAGAGATCACAACTTTTCTCCTATGCAATACAATTCAAAACGTGCTTATTTTGTACACAAAATACATTGCATTTTTTAATAGCCAGACTTCATCCACATTTTCTTAATGCTTATCTCTCTCCCCCCCCCTTCTGTCTTATGTAACTTAGATGGTTGAGGAGAAGCATCCTCAAATATATTATTTAAGGTACCCTTTCTGAGGTGGGACCCAGGTGGCGCTGTGGGTTAAACCGCAGAGTCTAGGGCTTGCTGATCAGAAGGTCGGCGGTTCGAATCCCTGCAACGGGGTGAGCTCCCATTGCTCGGTCCCAGCTCCTGCCCACCTAGCAGTTCGAAAGCACATCAAAGTACAAGTAGATAAATAGGGACCACTCCGGCGGAAAGGTAAACGGGGTTTCCGTGCGCTGCTCTGGTTCGCCAGAAGCAGCTTTGTCATGCTGGCCACATGACCCGGAAGCTGTCTGCGGACAAACGCTGGCTCCCTCAGCCTATAGAGCGAGATGAGCACCGCAACCCCAGAGTCGGACACGACTGGACCTGATGGTCAGGGGCCCCTTTACCTTTACCTTTCTGAGGTAAAAAAACCAACAACTCAGAAAAAGGCTAGAATAGATTTTAGGAGAGAGTGGCAGAATGCATTACAACTGTTCTGCATAAAATCAGTGCCTAGGGAGGAGAAACCAAAAACAAAGGAAACGGTGAGCTATTGACACGTCTATAGTTATTTGGGAGCATGACTATAGCTGTCACAGATCAAGACATTCTGCGGGATCAGGCTTTGTAAAGAGATATTGTTTCAGGCAGATCCTGCCAGAGCTGAAAACAGAGGCAAGCACATAGTTTGGCTGGCATGCAAAGGACCAGGATTCAGGTTGTCTGTATGGAGGAAGATTGAACCCAAGGAAGGCCAAGGAATAGCTTCAAGAAATAACAGTGCTCATTTCCTCCAACTTTTCTCTGGTGAAAATAGGGACGTCCTAAGGAATAGCAGGACATTCCAGGATCAAATCAGAAACTGGGATAGCTTCTGGAAATCCAGGGTTGTCCCTGGAAAAGAGGGCCACTTGGAGGGTCTGCAGTGCTATTAGGGCAGCACTTTGAGGCAGAAATCCAGGGACCCATTCAGCAGAATGAACAGGAGGGCCCCTAAACACAGCAGAACTTGCCAAATTTTGAAGTAAAGAAATACATATTGCCGCCTAACCCTACCTGCCCCAAGAACATTAAATCCACTGCCTAAAATTACTTGACTGCACCACTGAAAGTGCTGGTTTTCTGTGTGTGCTGAAAGCTTTTCCTGCTTCTTCTTTATTGTATAAGAAGACAATGAAAGAGAGAAAGCTCATGAAGAGAGCATGTGCCTGGGAGCATTTTGAACTTTGATTCAACTGAACTGGGTTCAACTGAACAGTCAAAAAGCAAGTCCTGAGAATTCCAGTGTGGAGGAATAGTTTGTGTTAAGCAGTGTGGGCTTTGTATCATATGCAACTTTTAAAACTTTCTCTCATGTTAGTTCAGAGATTACATCCATAGATTTTGGCCTTTTCTGTTGATTGCAACTAAGAACCGGAAATCCACCTGCATTGATTTCATGCTCGCTTCAGGATCCATGCGAACAAAATGCCTTGACATTAGGGCATCTCTCTGTGAATGGGCAAGCTTGGGATCTTCTCCTTTGGCTAAGCCCCATTGAAGTGCCAGCGCTTTGGGCATTTTGTCACCTGTCTCAGACCTGTTTATTTGACCAGGGCATTTGCGAGAAAGTAGTCTGGACCGTTTTATGTTGGTAACCTTAACTCTGTATTTTACCTGCTCTTATTTATTCAGTGTGCATGTCTTAATGTTTTAAAACTTTGTAATCTGTCATAACGTGACGCTGATAAAGCCAAGGTTGCAGGTTCGATTCCCATATGGAAACAGCTGCATGGTCCATAGACTAGATGATCCTCATGGTCCGTTCCAACAGTGGCGTCGCTAGCCTTCTGGCTGCCTTGGGCGGCAAACCCGAAGGCACCCTGCCGGGCATCACGACGCATGCGTCATGACACACGACACGCGCATCACGACGCATGCGTTGCACTACGGAGCGGGTTGCCAGGGGGCGGCGCTCCAGCACCCGGATCCGAGGATCCTGATGCTAGAGCGCCACCGGCAACCCGCTCCGTAGCTCGCTGACACCCCTCACCACTCCGCCTGAGCAGGAAGAAGCACAAAGCAAGCTACGGAGTGGGTTGCTGGCATCACCACTCTAGCATCGGCACCCTCGGATCCAGGCGCTGGAGCACTGCCGGCGGCGGCCCACTCCTTAGTGCGCTTTGTGCTTCTTCCTACTCAGGCGGAGCAACAAGGGGCGTCAGCGGAGACACCCCTCGCCGCTCTGCCTGAGTAGGAAGAAGCACAAAGCGTGCGGCAAGCCGATCCATAACACGCTTTGTGCTTCTTCCTACTCAGGTGGAGGCAGAGTGGTGAGGGGCATCAGCGGCCACCGCTGATGTTGCTCTCTGGCCCGCCCCTTGCCTCCGCCCCACCAGGAAGAAGCGAGGGGCGAGGCCAGCAACATCGGGGCCTCCTCGATGGCGGTCGTGCCGCCGCCATAGTAGCAGCAGCCATTGGTGGAGGTGGTGAGGGGGTGCCGCGGTGCCCCCCGCAGAGTGGAGCCCAGGGCGCCCCACCCCCCGCCCCTATTGCGACGCCCTTGCATTCCAACTCTACAATTTGATGATTCTGTGAACATACATGGATTATTGGGGGGGAGGGGCTATAATGCTGTGCAATAATTAAACATGGAGTAGAGCTGAAGGGGTGCAAGACACCCATGTAGTCGAGCTTGTTATAATTATCCACGGCATAGGTGCAAACTTTTCTCTGTGTGTTACCACACAGATTGCCACTCAAGGAACTTCAGTTACAAGTGAGCAACTTATCCACCTCAGCAATTATTTCCTCTGATTTACTGCAGTGCAGTGATGTGGAGCTGTGAACGGGAAACTTCAGGTGGATGTATAGCCACTTCAGAAGCCCTGCATTAAAAAATGCCTTCTCATGATTAGGACATCCGTTTTTGGTGTCAGATAAGGACTTGAAATTTAACAGGCATTTACATGTGTCCCTTGAAAGGCAACCTGAAGAGCTGTTGGGGACTTTTCTATAGCTCATATGGCTGATGGTGTATTTTTTAATTATTTATTTACTTTGCAAAATTGATGCCTTTTCTGAAATGTTGAAAATGACTAATCATAGTCATAGCAACACTATAACGACACTAAATAAAATTCACTTTTTAGTAAGCTCTGTACTGCAAAAAACCCCAAAAACACCATGGTGATGCTTTTGCAACGGAAAGAACAAAATCTTTGCTTTATTTACCAATAGAAACGACTCTGTTTTCAATGAACAGAATGCTGTAAGTTCTTTAACAAGCCTAAACACATTTCCCCTCATAATACAGAACGTATGAAATCCACAGCCCTGACCCTTTTCTTGAATCAGAAAATGCCTGGATCTCAGAAAAGTGAATAATTGAGTATACCTGTGGTCCAGGGTCTATGTCTAATCAGTCGTCTGTATTGCCTGGTAGTGTCAAGGGCCATTCATCTGGTTCCCCTGAGATCTGTGGAAGCAAGAAGGAGGGGCAGCGCTGGGACAAAGATATATAACCGTGTTGACCACTGAAGTACATGGTTAACGGCTTAATTATCTGGGTTCAGCTATCAGTCAGCAGCCAACTGGCACCATTTAGACATTCTTTATAATTTGCTACAGAAATGGCATAATGATAAGGGCCCATGTTGCTGGAATTAGAATCTACATTAAGCTGCTTTAATTTTTCTAATTATATTTCTAATAGATTAAATATGTGCACTGATAAAATGGTTAGCTACCTGAATTTTAAATGGCAGCTGATGCATTTTATTTGGGAAAGCTTGAAAATTGCAATACTGTACAGTACTTGGAGCTGGGCTTCCTCTGAACCAATCCTTAGCAACAGTGTATTCAGATGATTACTCTGAGCTGTCTGGCTAGAAACTCTGTGAAGGAGTTGGTGCGATACAGTATTCATTCATTCATTCATTCATTCATTTACTAGGAATCCTCCTCAGAAATCTCTTGCTGGCTTTTGTTTTTTACTCAAAGCTAAACAACAATCCAACACTTTTAAGCACTTTTAATTCCCCCCCCCCTCTTTTTTGAAAGAGACAGTAGAACTGAAATTTGCTCCTGAGGCTGGGACCCTGATACCAGTTTATCTGGGAGTAAGCCCCTTTGAGCAAGAAAGTGGAGGACTGCAGTCTTAGGTGCGGTAGTGCCACTTCCCACATTTGTTAACGTTATAATAACAATTATTTGGAGCGTCTCCTCATTTTATTTGGCGTGTCTGTTCCTTTTATTATTTTCTTCAGTATTAATGGTGCTTTAGCAATATAACTAAAAGTCTCTGCCAATGAGCAGCTTTCTAAAAGCTGGTTAAAATACATGCATAAAAATACATGCATAAAAGCTTTTTGAGCCACATAGCTATGGATCAGCTCACAGCCTAAGTAGAAGTCTGCATTCTTCTACCAATTGTTCAGTTAAACATGCTCTTAGTTCAAGGGGCATCAGCCATACTGGGCCAGTGAGGATATTTAGAATGTCGAGAAAGTGTTGTGGCCTGTAGTCTAAGGTTACCAGAAGTCCCTGTTTCCTGGGGACCGTCTCCGGATTTACAAATATGTCCACGAACAAAATCAATTGAAGTTGAAAAGTGTCCCTGGATTCATTGAAGGAAAAAAAACTGGTAACCTTATTGTAGTCCCAAATGCCAGAAGTTGGCAGAGTCAGAACCAAAAGTGAGTAGGGCCAGAACCACCCCCCTTTCTTTTGCTAGCCCCCCTTTCTATTTCTCTCTCTTTCCACCACTGTTCTCTCTCTCTCTCTCTCTCTCTCTCTCTCTCTCTCTCTCTCTCTCTCTCTCTCTCTCTCTCTCTCTCTCTCTGGAAAAGGAGGGTATTTTGGGATCAAATCAGAAACTGGGATGGCTTCTGTAAATCTGGGACTGGGTCGCCGGAAAATAGGAACACTTTGAGGGTCTGCAGGGACTGAATGGTGGTTTTTTTTTTAAATGTAAAGCATAGGTAGGCTTCTCCTCAAGGATGAAAATGGCTTGGCAGGAGCACATGAATTAATGTGAGGGATTTCCTCCCCCTCCCCCAGTGAATTGTTAGAAACAGTATGCAAATTCCAATGAGAGTGGATGTGAAGCTGAAGTTTGGATTAAAAACCAAACCAAACCAAACCAAACAAAAGCATGATTTCCCATTCCTGTGCATCTTTGGCGCATTGCCAATTTCTGGTTCCAAATGGAGTATATATCGCATGTAAAGCTTTGGGCTGAAGTGCAGGTGGAGGTGTGGCCTTTGCTCCCTCCGGTCCACTTTGCTCAGATCCTTAACAATACGCTGCGGACACTTTAGTCACACTCTGCAGTCCTTTGGAAATGCTGTCACTGGCCTGCTTGTTAGGCTAGCCTATCGCTGCACTTCCGTGACAAACACTTTTTATAATGCTTCATTATAATAGGCATCTCAAAGACAAGTGAGACGTGTGAGGAGAACAAGAAAATGGAATCAGTCTTTAATTACAAAATAGTCTACCTCTAAAATAGGAAAGGGGAAAAAAACCTTAAATAATTCAGTTTGATTTGGTCTAATTAGCCTGATTTCCTAGTATTTAGCCCTAATTATGTGATACATAAGCCCTAATTATGTGGTACGTATACAGTGCGCTCTCTAAAGTTAAAGATCAGAACGGATACTGACTTAAACGATAAAATATGTTAAATTATTAATTATAATTAATCTTACAAAATAGGCATAATTAGATTAAGCACTTTGGATATTGTACTTAACAGTGTCACACTTCCACCCTCCCCCCCCCTCTGCAAGCATCAAAGAGAGATGTAGAAATACCAAAGGGAGAGGTGGGAGGTGGGGCAGAGGGAGACTATTGCTAGATGCTTCAGTTTCTCCAACCAGGGCTTCAGTGTTGTCAAAGCATCTCTTCCCTCCAGTGACAAAAGGCATGTTTTCTTTAACTCATTAAATCCTGCGCTGCAGGGCAGAATGAGGTGATGCCTGTTGAAAACAGCCTTCTCTACTGTATAGTCTCTCGACTCTGTTATAGCACAACACAACAGAGACATGCAAATGCCCCATCCCCTTTTTATATTAAGCATACCAATACGATAACTTATTTACACGTTTCAACTTAGAAGGCACTCACCTGCCCTCAGTGGCGGTGCTGTTTTGTCTCCGATTAGAACTCCTGCCATCCTGAGACAGCAGAGCACCTTGAAATCAACAGAATCGAAATATATGGTTCCGTGCTCCAGTCCCAAGCAATTCAAAGAGCTACACATGCTTTTCTCTTGCCTGTGGCTGAAATAAAAACTCATGTGTTTAGGAAATCCTGAATTTACCCAGGGCAGATTGTTGTTGTTGTTTAGTTATTTAGTCATGTCCGACTCTTCGTGACCCCATGGACCAGAGCACGCCAGGCACTCCTGTCTTCCACTGCCTCCCGCAGTTTGGTCAAACTCATGTTCGTAGCTTCAAGAACACTGTCCAGCCATCTCGTCCTCTGTCGTCCCCTTCTCCTTGTGCCCTCCTTAATACTACTTTAGTCGTTTTGTATGGGCCATTTGTAACAAATTTCAAATCTGGCTGTTTATTTTGGCAGAATATTTTGTGTAAGCATTCACCGGGATGAATAAATGTGTCAGCAACCCACAAAAAGGGGATTATCTGACTATGGGGAGTTTTACAAGGCATGTGGACTGTGAGCAACCACCGGTAATCCTGGACCTCCTCAGTCTGCTGCCTGGTGATTGCACAGCCTGCAAAGTGTGTCAGTGGAAATGGTCAGGTGCGTGCCTGTCGCATGTAACACTGTATGGGTTTTCCCCACCACTTTGAGTTGCCCATGCTCATGTGTACCACTGACCTTCGGTATTAGGGATTTTCAGAATTACTCAATCTTTACTTTGTTCCCAGATGCAAAGAGAAAGGTGCTTAGAATCATGCAAACTGTTGAAAGGCATGATCATGGTTTTCTTCCAAGTTTCTTCAGAATTTGGAGCACCTAGGAAACCTGGCTTCTGCTCCATTTCTAGACTGACTCTCTTTCTCTTTCTCTCTCTCTCTCTCTCTCTCTCTCTCTCTCTCTCTCTCTCTCTCTCTCTCTCTCTCTCTCTCCCCTCCCTCTCCCTCTCCCTCTCCCTCTCCCTCTCCCTCTCTCTCCTATCTACAGTATCTATCATCTATCATTTATCTCTATCTATCCTCTAGCTAGCTAGCTAACAAGCTCACTAGCTAACTAGCTATCTATTTTCATTTTTAAAAACCCCTCAAAGTGGTTTACAAAAGATAAAACAGCAAAATCAAGAAGAATTCACATACAATAATTAAAAGAGATTAAAAGAGAGTGCTAAAAGATATTACAATTAAAGTACTGGTTATTCTCTTTAAAGCCCTATGCTTCTTGGGACCTGGGTATCTGAAGGAGTCCCTACTCTGGGTTTTTTGTTTTCTGGAGGTACAGTACTCAAGGTACAAGCACTGGCCTGTTCCTTGTGCAAAGGATGTTGCCATCTGAATAGAGGTGGGTAGGATCACACCTTTATGGTTGAATGAAATTTTTCGAATGCCTTCTGCTGAATAGCTACAGTGCTCAGTGTACATGGTCTCTGTTTGTGGAGGGGTGTAAGACTGTGTATGAACCACTCCCACCCTAGACCTTCATGTGCTGAGTGGGGAGGTGTGAAGGGGCATTTGAAGTATATTTGTCTACTTTCTCCGCACAGTCAGGAGCCCTGCCCAACTGACTGAAAGCCTACTCAGCCAGGCACACTTAAATTCCTCCTTGCAAACATCACCCATCCGTTCCCCCCCCCCCACTGGTAGAATTTCAGGGTGAAAGCAGAGGGTTTCAGTTGTTTGAACTACATCTCCCCTCAGCCTTAGTCCACCTGGAAAGTGGTCAAAACTGGTGGAAGTTGTCGTTCAGAAACATCTGGAGGGTCAAATTTTCATTTGCACACATTTCATTCATGTGTGTGTGTGTGTGTGTGTGTGTGTGTGTGTGTGTACACAGACCTGCAGAAAGGTTCCTCCCAGGACAAGGGCAGAGAGAGGGAGGAGGGAGACAGGATGCTGTGCCTAAGTTAAGGGAGAGTGCATAGTTAACTGTTGTTGCCTGAAAAAGGTACTAAAGCAGGCATGTCAAACCTGCGGCCCTCCAGATGTTTTGGACTACAATTCCCATCTTCCCCAACCACTGGTCCTGCTAGCTAGGGATCATGGGAGTTGTAGGCCAAAACATCTGGAGGGCCGCAGGTTTGACATGCCTGTACTAAAGGATTTTGCAGTGTTGTGCCCTCAGTATTTCTGTAGTTTAGCAAGCAAGAACTCAGGCCAGGTTGCAAACATAAACAAATCCCTAAGCATTGTTCTGCATACTAAGGAAACAGAAATACCAAGGACGTCGTCGCATGATTAAACCACAGAGGAAACTCCAAAAGTACTTATTTGTAATATTTATATATCACTTAAAAAAAACACCACCACCACTTTATATAATTAAAGATAAAGGACCCCTGACCATTAGGTCCAGTCGTGACCGACTCTGGGGTTGCGCGCTCATCTCGCATTATTGGCCGAGGGAGCCGGCGTATAGCTTCCAGGTCATGTGGCCAGCATGACAAAGCCGCTTCTGGCAAACCAGAGCAGCACATGGAAACGCCGTTTACCTTCCCGCTGTAGCGGTTCCTATTTATCTACTTGCATTTTGACGTGCTTTCGAACTGCTAAAGATACCTGGGGGTTTTTTTTAGTGCCAAACTGAAAGATTGTTGTGCTGTTCTATATTCCGTGTAATCACTTCAAAGACAGAAAAGACGTTCCATCGTCCAGGCTACATTTTCTCTCTTTGTAGTGATTATGCGCTTGAATAATGGAAGAGACACCTTAAATGATAATGTCTTCAAATATTATGTAAACCAATGGGATTTGCCATACCAGATTAGACTGCTAGTCCATCTAATCCCATGTTCTGCCTCCAGCAGTAGCCACTAACTGATACAACAGACTTTTCAACTACTTTTAGCACTGTAACACTGCTTTGTAAAGCAATATTTGAAGACAATTAATTACCTTGGCCTTGGATACATAACAGTATGTGAGAGAATGTATATTTGTATCTATATACACCTTTACAGAAGCATGTATGTATTAATATATATAACATGTGTATACGTATATTTATAGCATATGCGTATTTGTGTATGCATGTGTGTATTATATACACTTCGTAGGGACGTGGGTGGTGCTGTGGTCTAAATCACTGAGCCTCTTGGGCTTGCCAATCAGAAGGTCGGTGGTTCGAATCCCCGCAACGGGGTGAGCTCCCGTTGCTTGGTCCCAGCTCCTGCCAACCTAGCAGTTTGAAAGCACACCAGTGCAAGTAGATAAATAGGTACCACTGCGGCGGGAAGCTAAACGGCATTTCCATGTGCTGCTCTGGTTTACGTCACAGTGTTCTGTTGCGCCAGAAGCGGCTTAGTCATGCTGGCCACATGACCCGGAAAGCTGTCCGTGGGCCAACGCCAGCTTCCTCGGACTGAAGCAAGATGAGCACTGTACCCCATAGTCGCCTTTGACTGGAGTTAACTGTCCAGGGGTCCTTTAACTATATCACATATAGCATATTGCATAATATATCACATATACACAGTGAGTCTATATAAATACAAAGTGTGTGTGTACGTACATGCAATTGTGTGTGTGTGTAGATCTGTCTATAGTATTATGAGAAGCAGGGCTTTGTTGCAGCCGAAACTCACTGGAACTCAGTTCTAGCACCTCTCAGATGGGCACCATTGCCATTATAAGAGAACAAGGGATGTGTTCATGGTGAGTTCTGGCCCTTTTTTTTCTTGAAAAATAGCAATGATGAGAAACCATATGACACACATTTGCAAATATGTGAACACATCTCACAAAGTAGCATATACTCTTCCTGCTTCCCTTTTATTATTTATGTATTTAAATGATTTTTATCTCACTTTTTTGACCAAAAGGTTTTCCAGAGTGGCTTACGGATGTCACTGATGTGACAGTCCTTGCCCTCAGGCTTACAACCTAAAAACATGACACATAAGGAAGAGGGGCTGCGAGGGGGAAGGAAAAAAGAAAGCTTAGGCACAATTTTTTATTTCCCTTTTTACCCTGATATGATGATGAGCAACAGAGCCTGTGTTATCGAACCATTTTTCGGCTACCTATTAAATAAAGCTGAGTGAGGTAGTCAAAAGGTACCATGTTACTTATATTACACTGGGTTTCTTAAATTGCTTGGAACAGGAAAGAATACCTTCCCAATTTTCTAATTGATATAAAAGCTTGTATAAGTTTGTTTGTGTATGTTGTTTCCAGGCAAGAAGAAAATGTTTTCGGATCTCCCAGTATTAATTGATAAGTAGTGATGTGTTAATCTCAAAGTATTTGCAAGTTCAGCTCCATTCTACTTACATCAACTGTCTTACTCTAAACAACATGTCAACCCAAGCCCAGTTTGCAAACCAGAGGATCTCCAGCCATCCACAATAATTATCTGCTGAAATCAGAAAGTGCTGTCTTCAATGTGGAAAATTAGCAGCCAATATTTTACAGGATTATCTGCTTGTGCAGGCCTAAGAACTGCAAAGTGATTCGTCATTTATTATTTCTAGAGCACTTAACATGTACTTAACATGTACATGATGAAAGGCAATTATTCTTAGGGCTTTCTAATTCCAAAACATTTCTGTGCAAATAGATGGATAGTCTCTGGTTTTACAGGATGCAAAATTCTGGATGTTTTCTAGACATAAAACAGCTCCTAATCAGGGTGTTCAAAATTTGAGTGCCACTGGCAGCTAAGCGAGAAAACTACTATTCATACCAGTGGTATGCAGTGATTTTTTTCCTTAAGGGATGAATCACATGAGGTCTGAGAAGAGTGTGGGAATGGAAGACTGTCTTATCTCTTCCGTGTGCGAGTGTTATTGAACTGTACTTTGTTTTAGCTGTATGCTTTCTGTTTCTGCCAGAGTTTGGAGAACGTAGACGTGATTATGGATTCTCTGTATATAGTGTGAATAAAACGTAGTTTAGATCTATGGGTGTTTCTTTCTTCTTGCTGTGTGGCCAGAAGACTTGTGTGCACTTTTCATATGAGAAGTGTCACAGACAGGCACTCTGGAGTGAAGGGACATGCTATTCCAGAGACGTGCCTACTGGGATAATCTTGGAGGTACTGGGGATCTGCCGTCCCTCCCAGGAGCGTCTGCCTCGTCCCCCTAGTCCACTGGAGAAATTTCTTGTCCCCCTAGTCCCTTGGAAAAATTCCACCGCACACCACTGCCTTCTGCATTATCGGGTGTACATGTTGTGTGCTTTGTATCTGCGTTGTGTCTGGCTACATCAGGGATGGGAAACATGTGGCCCTCCAGTTGTTGTTCTACTACAACTCCCATCAGCCCCAGCCAGCATGGCCAATGGTCAGGGATGATGGGAATTGTGGTTCAAAAACATATGGAGGGACACAGGTTTCCCCTTCCTGAATCAGCAGGTGAAATCAGCAAGTGAACCACATCTATTGATTTCAGTGAGTCTACTCTGAAACTGCCAGAGTTGGACACACCCCTAGATGCTTAACAAAGTCCATCTAAGCATATCTTCTTTGTTCTGGGGATGCAAAACCAAAAGTAAATGCACAAAGGACTTTTAAAATCTTAAAAAAAAACTACATTACACTGCTAAAAAATAAATAAATTTCTCCCTCTGTCTGACTAATGTTGGTTTGATGATTATCTCGATATTAACTGCTTTACTTGAGTAAGCAAAGAAGAAGTAAAATACCAGTCAGACCAGCTGTTAATTCACTGAGTGTTGTACTATGGTTATTAAAAACACCCAAAAGATATACCTTTGTGGTTCAGTCTTTTGAATTGGAATCAGAATATTAATTTAGGCCCGAAGCATGATTAAACATTGAAAGGCCCCTTAAGAATTTTCACCAAATTTTCTTGGATTTCTCTTTATTGGAGTATTCCCGGACTCTGTTTAGCACTATAATTGCTTTGTTCCATTGTTGATAGGTTAAACCACAATGTGATTTTCTCCATGTCATAATATTAAGAGGACGGCTCAATGTTCCATTCATGATGTGCGGCTGAGATGTGGGGGAGCATAAAGGAAAAAATTCTTTTTCTATAGCTTGGAGGGAAAAAAAATAGGGATTTTTTAGTTCGATAGCATTAATCTGTATGTCTTCAACAGAATGATCTAGAAACAAAATTAGGTGATACCAATTAATGTAATTATAACATCTAGCATATCACGAGATGTTCACTATACACCAGAAATATGCACAAATCATGTTAAAAGCTTAGTAGCTGAATGGATGCTGTTTAGGAATCCTGCATAAGAAAGTTGTTTGTAGGTGTGAGGTCTGGGGAGCCAAATTTAGGTTGTTGGGTAAGATGCTGAAAGCCAGAACCTCCAAGGTAGCTTTCTTTGAGATGATACTGGTTCCACCCACAGGGCCATCTAGACAGGCACAGATTTCTAGTATCAATAAATGAGACAATGGTGTAATTAGGAAGGGTTATGAATTATTCACATGGGAACATTCTGGAGCAAACCGGGCCCGTATAAAAGGAAAGGGCTCCACTCGAACCACGATGGAACAAGACTGTTGGTGCTTAGAATAAAAAAAGATGGCAGAGCAGCTTTTAAATTGATTGACGGGGGAAGGCTGAGAGGAATTGAGGAGGCTCTGGTTCAGAGTGACTGTCCTCCTACCCAGGATGACAATGATAAAAATGATGAATGCCACGTGCCACAGTGGATGCCACACTGCGTTTATTGCTGTGCAAAACTGGAGTGGAGGTGGCATTGCCAAAGTAAAACTTAGCATTTCCGATTTCCTAGAGAGAGGCAAGGACCCACTAAACCAGGGATAGCCATGCTAATCTTCTCTGTATCGTTCCAATTTTAGTATATGTGCTGCCGAAGAGACAAAAGAAGTGATGATTAAATGGGCAAAAGATTTGGGGCATAATATTGAATATGATGCGTGGTTGAAATTATGGAATCAAACTTTAAGATTTACAGCATGTACTGCCTTGAAAGAAAATGTATATAAGATGATGTACAGATGGTATTTAACTCCAGTTAAATTAGCTAAAATGTATAGAATGAGTGACAAAAGTTGCTGGAAATGTAAAGAGAAAGATGGTGAATTTTATCATATGTGGTGGACATGCGAAAAAGTTAAAAGATTTTGGGAAAGTTTATATAACGAATTGAAAAAGATGTTTAGATATACTTTTCCAAAAAAACCAGAAGCATTTTTGTTAGGAATAATGGGAGGAGAGATTAGAAAAGAAGATCAAACACTGTTTATGTATGCAACAACCGCGGCTAGGACTTTGTTAGCCCAAAAATGGAAATTACAGGAATTACCTACAATTGTGGAGTGGCAGACAAAAATGATGGACTATGCTGAACTTGCTAGATTGACATGCAAGATTCGTGACCAGGGGGAGACAAGGTTTCAAAAGGACTGGAGTAAATATGTGGACTATATGGAGAAAAACTGTAGATCGTTAAAAACTCTCGCAGGATTAAAATAAACCTTACGAATTGACCAATATGTCAAAAAAGGAACTGCAAAAAAGGGAATTAACAAGAAACCCGCATGAAGGGAGGGGGGGAAGTCATAGCTCGGCGGAGCAAGGTAAAAGATGTGAATATAAGATTTTGTATAAAAGATTGGTTTTGTTAATTTGTTGAATTTGGAAAATTGGAATAAAATGTATTTTAAAAAAATAAATAAACCAGGGATAGCCAATGTCAGGCATAGGCAAACTCGGCCCTCTACAATTCCCATCATCCCTGACCACTGGTCCTGGTAGCTAGGGATGATGGGAGTTGTAGTCCCATGTGGAAGGCCGAGTTTGCCTATGTCTGGCCAATGTGGTGCCCTCCAAAAGTGACTGGACTACAGCTCCCAGCAGCTCCAGCTATTATGGTCAATGGTCTGGGATATTGTGAGCTGTAGTTAGCAATATCTAGAGGACCACAGGCTAGCCATTGATGGACAATGTATGTCACCCTCAGTTGCCTCCATTGTTTTTGCAGCAAGACTAAGACACTACTCCACTGGAACATAGTGGGTACGGTTTTAAGCTGTCTCTTTTATGGCTGTTATTTTAATGGTTTTTTGTGATGAGAGAATTGCGATTCTAGTTGTGCTATAGTTTATGAAGGTTATTAGCTATCCTGGCTGGGCTCCCTTGGAAGAAATGGTAGGGTGCAAGAAAAATGAATAAATATTTTTGATGGGAACATTAAAAAAAGAAAAGAAATCTAGATAACAGTGTAAGTCAGAATGATATTTATGTCCAACTGCTGTTACTTTCCAAAAATCTTGACAGTGCCACCATGCAACCCTAAATGCCAATTCTGCCTTTACTGTCAGCAGCTTTCAGACAATTATTATTATTATTATTATTATTATTATTATTATTATTATTATACTGCCATATACCCATGGATCTCAGGGTAGTTCACAATATAAAATTGCAATACTGTTGACAGAGTGAAAATCTTGTGGTGTGGTGTGTATCTGCATCTGCCAATGGCTATTGTGACCTTAGACTGTCAGAGGAATTTGCTGCTAATTTAACGGCATTCTTTAATTTTAATTTTAATTGGTATAGACTGTAATTCCATAATGATCACACAAGCTCACACTTCATACCTTCTGTTCTATTATCGCTCATTTCATTAAAGACCAAGAGAGTGACAGAGAAGATAGTAAAAGGCCCTGCATATATATAAAAAAATCTAAATGCAACAATATTGTTATACAGTATTTTAATGCATGGGTGCCATTATTTATTTAACTAGCCACATTAATTATCAAACACTTGATCCTGTGGAGTACTTGCAATTATGTGCCGAAGTGAAGATGGTCCTTGAAGATAAAGGAAACGGAGAGCGCCAAATCTTCTTGGAAACCAGCAACTTGAGGACTTTTGCCAACTGCAAAATTAACGTTGAGCGTTGTGAATATGTTATTAATACAAATGATTTGGGAGGCTCACCGTTTTCTCCTTCCTATGTTATCATTTCCCCATATGTGAACTGGAAAATTGTTGTGAATGTGTCGGAGCAGATAAATACTCCGAGCCCGGGTATCTTCTTGAGATTATTTGCAAAATGCGCAGATTTTCATCTCTAGGATCTAATTGACTCGCAACAGTGTGCGGCATCAGTATGATTATTTGGCGAGTTATCTGTATGAGGCTTCCTGCAAAGAAGACAGGAGGCTATAGATTGATGGTGATGTCCCTGCCACTTCAATTATGACCCAATGGCTTACTTAGTATGTATCTGCACTTTCATATTCTTATTTGAACGGGCGCCAGCACAGCATGGCAGTGGTCAAATAAGACAGAGAAACTCCGAGCAGGGCCTACTCAGCAGGGGAAAGTCCTACAAGCCCAGTGGCACAGGTCTCCTGCTGGTAAAGGTGTCAGGGTGAGGTTCACTCAGAGCACCTGAGCTGTCACTCAGAAACCTTTCCAAAGGTGGCAACACTTAGTTGTGGTGCAAACCGAAGCAGAGCCATTCCATTATCATCACCATTATTTTTAAAGATAAGAGTTTTAAATTAATTAAAAGAGAGAGAGAGAAATCTGGGCTACATGCTCTTTAAGTTGCTCTCATGTTGTGCTTCCGATCCAGAGACGCCACACTGAGATGGGCTTTTAAGCAGCAGCTCAATAGGGATGTGCTTAAAATGTGCCCAGAGTTAAGCAGAAGCCTAGGAGCTTTGCTGAAGACATTGATCCAATCAATATCTGTAAACCAAATGCCGTGTCTGCTGCGCTGACTGCCCATTTCTTGGTTCTCTGAGTTGCTGTGCTCTGTGTACTGCAAAACGTTTGATCACTTTAAAGGTACAACAATGCAATAGCGAACAAGATTATATTTAAATTTTTCTGTATCCAATGCACACATAAAATTTTATTGCTAAAATGGAGAGAAGGGGATGAAAAAGTCCTCTTAGTCAAGCGCCCTTCTGTCTGTGTTACTCGGTGTCCAAGCCTCTGGCCTACTTGTCTCATGACTCCAAACCATGGTTTATTAAACTATGGTTTATTAAATCATGGCTTAGCATTATATGTGAACCTTGTCCAGCAACTGAACTACGGTTAGTTTACTGCCAGCAAACCACAATCTAAAGTCATGGTTTGTTGCTGACTTGCAAACCTTGGTTTGCTTTAACTGTGGCTTGGTGTTATGTGCTAATGCAGTAAAGGTAAAGGTAAAGGGACCCCTGACCATTAGGTCCAGTCGTGACCGACGCTGGGGTTGCAGCGCTCATCTCGCATTACTGGCTTCCAGGTCATGTGGAACCAGAGCAGCACACGGAAACTAGAGCAGCACACGGAACCAGAGCAGCACATAGAAACACCGTTTGCATTCCCGCTGTACCTATTTATCTACTTGCACTTTGACGTGCTTTCGAACTGCTAGGTTGGCAGGAGCTGGGACCGAGCAACAGGAGCTCACCCCGTCGCGCGGATTCAAAACGCCAACCTTCTGATTGGCAAGCCCTAGGCCAGGCATCCCCAAACTTTGGCCCTCCAGATGTTTTGGACTACAATTCCAATCTTCCCCAACCACTGGTCCTGTTAGCTAGGGATCATGGGAGTTGTAGGCCAAAACATCTGGAGGGCCGCAGTTTGGGGATGCCTGCCCTAGGCTCTGTGGTTTAACAGCTAGCCCTCTGAAGACTCATTGATTGAGCCCTTGAATCGAGGGCCAGCTCTACCATTAGGCAGAGTGAGGTGTCTGCCTCAAGTGGCAGATGCTGCAGAGCAGAAAGCAATGGCTAAGTGCACAGAACAAGTCTGCCACTTGTCTTGCTCTTTGACTCTTTAAGTTACACTGCTGCCCTAGGGAAGATGGAGGTTGCTGTCCCATTGATAGTATTAAAGTAAGATTCAGCAGCCAGTCTAGTCAGCTCCTGAACATGAAACAGGATGGATACCATTTTGTATTTTACCTCAGGCAGAAAAATGTCTATGATCAGCCCTGCCTGAATCCCTGATCACACACTATTCTTTATCAACACGGCCACTGGAATCTCCCAAATAATTACACCACAGCAGACTCCCCTGTCCGGAAAGTTCCTTACATTGTGCCATAGTTCACTTTCTTAATCTGGCTTCCCAGGTTGAAGCCCAATAAATTTAAGAATTCAAATGCATAAATATTTACCCACTTGACATTAGTTATATAGGTAGGAGCACTAAATACAGATTCTTTTATGCCAAAGTGATAAGATTCTTGTAAGTGTTGAATAATGTACCTTATTACTATAGATATCTCCTTTTGGAGAAAACAAATTAAATCAGATTTTAGATATATATTTATTTAGACTAATTGCAGTCTGGGAAATAAAGTTTATCCTTCGCCTTCTTCACGTTGTTCAAATTGCTTTTTGTACCTCTGCTATAAACACAGATTTAAGAAAATCGTGAGTGGAATTTACTAGGTATGCTCTGAACTCAAGAGCAAAGCATAGTTGACACTTATTTCGTGCTACCCATGGGCTCCAGTTTTGATTGGAGACTTTGTAGATTTTATTGCTGTCAGCACTCATGTCACAGGTAAAGTTTACCCTTCTTTCTGCGTTCTTCATGTGCATTTGAAATACAAATGAATTCAGTTATTGGGGAGGAGGAGTCCTAGCAGGTGGGACTGGTCAAAGTTGTCTTCAGAAGTGTGAGGATGTTTAAATCAGTGCAAAGCACTGGCATGATTCTCCACTGGAAGAACACTTACTAGGTTGCGATGCTGTTCACTTAAGAGATTTCTTGGAAAAGAAAAATCTCCAATGGGCACTGGAAAGACAATGAAGGCAGTACCAGTTTTGTACACCTTTTTGCAAGAAACTTACCTTAATATAACACATTTTATATCAGGGGTCAGCAAACTTTTTCAGCAGGGGGCTGCTCCACAGTCCCTCAGACCTTGTGGGGGGGGCAGACTATATTTTTTTGGGGGTGGAATGAACAAATTCCTATGCCCCACAAATAACCCAGAGATGCATTTTAAATAAAAGCACACATTCTACTCATGTAAAAACACCAGACAGGCCCCACAAATAATCCAGAGATGCATTTTAAATAAAAGGACACCTTCTACTCATGTAAAAACACACTGATTCCGTGGGCCAGATTTAGAAGGCGATTGGGCCGGATCTGGCCCCCGGGCCTTAGTTTACCTACCCATGTTTGATATGCTATTTTCACTAATATGTGCACTTTAATGCTTTCTCCTAATACAGTATATGCGCTTTTGTACACATATTTTTTTGGGGAGGGGGAACCGTGTTGCATAATTCAGAGAAGTTTGAATTTCAAATGATAGCTGTGTTTCATTCACCTGCAAATTAGATGATTTCTTGTCAAAATGCAATCAGATTTATTCCCCATCTCTATGTGCCTTGCCAGCACCTAGCAGGAGCCCTCCTGCTCAGGGCTTCAACCTCACACCAACACGGAACACCTTGTAGTGGCTGCATATCCTAGGAGTTTTACTGAGCATGCAGAAACCATTGTAGTATTGTTTCATTTCCCTTCCAGACCGATAGGCACCGACTTCCAAAATTCAGTATTTAGGGACATGACAACAGGCTCGAGCCCTGAACCATAGCTCAGTCGATAGAGCACGAGACTCTTAACCTCAAGGTTGTGGGTTCGAGCCCTGTTTTGGACAAAAGATTCCTGCATAGCAGGAGATAGGACTAGATGAGGTCCCTCCCAGCTCTATAATTCTCTGAGAATGAATTGGGCATGTTATGCAAAACATTGCTTACTGTGCTCTTAGCCTGTTCAGAGCACACTCCTGTACTGTTCCATTCTTGGGAACAACGACCTTATCACAAAGTTTGATTCCGCAGTGCCAGCAATGTGGGGGGAGGCTCGTGGCAGAAGGTGTTGGGGAGCCCTCATCCATGCTGATAGGCAGCCACGAAGGATAAGGCTAACCAGGGTTCTGCCCGAAATCTGGAGCCAGGCTTGTCCTGCAGGTAGCCTGACAAGGTAACATCCAGGAAGAAAAGTAGCGGGGGGGGGGGGGGCTGATCTTGAACAACTGAATGGTGGGAGCTGAAATAGTTAAGCAGCCCCTCTCCGTTGCTGCTCTGCAATTTCAAAGCACAGCATCCCAAGGCTGCTTTTCATTTAAAGCAAAAAACCCTTAGGGAGGAAGAGAATTTTGGCATCTCGTTTGGCCCCAGCTGATCAACCCGGGCTTGCTGTTGACTTGCGCCATCTCTCAATGGTCCTTAGTGTTGATGACCTGATCCAGTTCTTTTGCCGTTAGCATGTGCCGAAAGAACATCCCATAGCCTCTTTCATGTTTAAAAGACTTTTGAAACTCCCAGAGCTCTTTGGGTGCCAGTTGTCCTGGCTTTGAATTTTACAGTAAAAGTGTATTCTGATCGTAAATTCTCAAGAAGGTTAAACATAAATTAGTCATAAAGCTGGCGAAACTGGAAGGTTGTGAGATGATCTCAAATTTTCCAGCGTTTTTTTTATTTAAAAAAACCCTTACCGTGTTTGTTTAATTAAAGAAGGTAGAGGGTGGGGGGGGGCAGGGGAAAGGAAAAGAGCTAATTTCTTTTAGAAAAATGTCCCTCTTACTTATAACCTCAAACTTTCATGTGCAGAGCACTATGGAACGCTGCAGATCTGAGCTCCATTTAAGACAACAAAGTGGTATTTGATAGTCTGGCTCTTCTGTAGAACAGCTCTCCTTCCTGCCTTTGATGTGAGGATGGTTTATTTAATCAATTATTAATCAAAGTTATGGCATTCTTCTTATATATTTAGGTAAAACTAAAAGATGCTAGCTTCTCCTTGCTTTCTTGTTTAAATAAATGTTTAATCAGATTTTAGAAATACTGGTTTTTTATTATATATATATAGAGAGAGAGGGGGGGGTATAAGAATTTCATAACTCCCCCCTCCTTCATTTTTCTTCTTCTAAAGTTTGGAGTGTGTATGCTTTAGAATAAAAATTTTCCATTAATTGTACGATGACGTGCAGAAGTGAGCCGAGCGTTTTCTTTTCTTTTTAAAGTTTAACTTTTATCGAAAACTGTAATGAAAATAGAAGACAGGTCGTTTTATTATTAGTAACTCCTTTGCAGGTGTTTTGGTTTGGAGGCAGCCACTTGAATGG
Source organism: Zootoca vivipara (assembly GCF_965207765.1). Classification (NCBI taxonomy): domain Eukaryota; kingdom Metazoa; phylum Chordata; class Lepidosauria; order Squamata; family Lacertidae; genus Zootoca; species Zootoca vivipara. Next base: position 30,865,451 of record NC_142582.1, read on the forward strand.
CAACACCGCAGAAGGACAGCTTGATATTTCGTGCAGGGAGAATTTTGATCAGTTGGCAACATTTGCCAGTTTAATCCTGGGTGGTTGGGGTGGGGGATGGACTGCAAGAAAAAAACCTCAATTGCAGCTAATTAGTGGCAATGAACTGTGGGTAAGGACAGTCCATTTTAACGTGAGAAGAAATTTTACAGTAACCACCGTTTGAGAGGAGGGGGGAGTGTATAGAAGGAAACGCTCCCTAGCTGACCCTTGTGGCAATCTCTGTTTCGTGTTGCAATAATCCTGTAAATTACTATGCTTTCTTATACAGTAACTTGGAGTTAATTAGTAATTTAACATGCCTCTACACTACTAAATGTCTTCCTTGCATTATATTATGTTGTTTCATGGTCCTACCTTAACACTAATGGGGTTTTGTTATATTTCCTCAAAACACTAACAGTAAAACAAAAGTGAGCGGGAAAATTAATTAGTTTCCCTTTTACCTTTGATTTACCTGTTATTAACAATTAAAGTGGTGGCGCGCTTCTCCCCACCCCCCACCCCACTTGCCCCGAGTGCTGTATGAGGCTACGGAGGAGATTTCAAAGCTATCAATGTGGGTGGGTGCAGCTGTGATTCAGAGACAGGGGCAGAAAGACGACTTGAGAGGCAGCCTCTGGAATTGATGCTGATGCTGCAACCTGGAGATTGGAGACACGAATACCATACCAAGCTGAATTGCTGGGGGACAGCCAAGCCTGCTTTCACAATGCTGCAGTTTTGTTTACTTTCAAAAGTTTGTCAGTGCCTTCTCATCTATGCCCAGTTTCCTAAACAAGGAATGGAAGGTGCTATGAGCGTTGTGATATTGCATTATACCCAGTCGGACTGGTAGTGCAATTGATTCCGTTCTGCCTACCTGGACAGGAAACACCTGCACGAGCTTCTTCAGCAGGAGAGGTCTGGGAATAGACTGGGGGGACTTTCTGCATATGTATTGAAGCTGGACTATTTTTCAAGTGGACTCTGATCTTTTGCAGCTAGAATAAACATTAAGAATAATAATAAATATAGATATATGGGAGAGGGATCAATTGGAAGACAGGTTCTAGGCTAATCCAACATAAATAAAGCATTGGCAATTCCTTCACCAATAATCTTCTCCTTGCCAGTGATAGATTTTATTTTTGCAATGTCAAAGTTAAGGTTGACTCAAATGGTTCTATCATACAATAGGCTTTTTGCCATTGTAAGAATCTTTCTTTCTTTCTTTCTTTCTTTCTTTCTTTCTTTCTTTCTTTCTTTCTTTCTTTCTTTCTCTCTCTCTCTCTCTCTCTCCTTATTTCTTCTTCTTTTATATAAAAGAAATGTAGCACTTTAATTTTCTCCCCTAAAAGATCAGTGGTATACAATGGAGCAGGCTTCATAAAAATAAACAAACGCGGAGCCTTTCCCAGGAAAGGAAGTATTCGAAGCGGCCCTGTGAATCCAACACAAAACATTTCCCGAAGATTTTGTCTCTGGGGGCTTCGGCTAAAAGAAGTGTTGCTACCATTTAAAACCCCTATTCTTTGCAGCGGGATTTGAACATTCCATAAAAAATTCATCCTTGCTTTAAGAGATTTCTGCTGCTCTGTCCTCTCTATTGTTAGACAAATTGAAGTGTGCACTCTGAAGGAGTGTGGCAGTGAACTGAGAATTTATTTACTCATTCGATTCTAATATTGAGAGAATCTACTCTCTCCGCTCAAAGGGTAGAGCAACAATACAAGTGACACCGGGTCATCCGGCACTTCATAGCTACCTGTGAGATAGAATTGTTCTCGTGGCAGATAGGAAGTGACTGAAACCTCTTTTTCTCATCAATGTCTATTATGATTGATGGCTCTATGGTCACATTGAATATGCCCTTTTTAAATAATTCACAATGTCATCATCATAGTACTAGTTTATAACTAGCCTGTTATTTTTACCTTTGTTCATTCACTATCAGAAGGTTTGATAAATTAAATACTGTAGGTTTTTAGTGGTATTATAACACAGTGAAGCGTAGGCTTTTTTTTAAAAAAAGGAGATCCCCCCCTTCCTTTTAAACAAAATTCTAACTGTATGCAGCAGTCCCCTCTCAAGAACTTGAAAGCAACAACACACCGGTAGTTTGCAATAAAATAATTTGCTGAAGAAGCATTTCTCAAATGGAAGGTATGATAAATAAAAAAAAAGATATGCAATATGCAGGATTTTTCTAGATTATGAAGCATTTAGCCGTCACGTGTTGTAAATGTAACAAGTGTCTGCTGCTGGTGGGAAGTAATAGTTTCCTTCCTAATGCCAACTGCATGTTTTAATTATTCACATCTGTGGAATCTTTAAATTCCCTGTGGAGCAGGAGGACAGTTATTTAGATCTAAGCCATTTTTAACAATGAGCTATGCCAAAATATTTAACCGAGAGAAATGGATAACTATTTATTTTAATTAATTGCATAAGAAGCATATGAGGTGACATCTTAGCTCTTTAATTTCGTTTGATTGCAAAAATGATGCCAATTACTTGACGGGGGGAGGGAATCCTGCTAAACTGTTGCCTTGTGTCACCCACACATGTAGCTGCAGTATCGATGGAATGCATTGCACTGCTAGCACCTCTTTTTTAAAAAAGGCCCCAACCAGATCTGCACTGCATTTTATTATCTTCTGAACCAGCTCCCCTAGACTCTTGACTCTTAGTTTTTACTTTTGTTTTGTAAACTGCTCAATTTTATTTGCGATATATAGCTGACTCGTTCCCTTTCATTTAGTTTTTAGGACATTTTATGGATGTTGTTTGCATTGTAAACTGCTTAGAGGGGTTTTTCTGTAAACTGCTTAGAGGGGTTTGCTACATTAAGTGGTATTAAAGATTTTTAAATAAATGAATGAAAAATTATTATTCTCCATTTTATTATAATTTTATGTATTGATTGATTTATTGCATTTCATACACACACACACACACACACACACACAAAAAAAATTTGCATAACATATTTCAGTTTCACCTTCACAAATTCACCCGGATTTACTGCATTTCTATCCCACCTTTTACTCTTAAGAAGCTCAAGCTTGAGTACGTGGTTCTCCCCTTCTCCTCAATTCATGAGTTTCATAGCCAATTGGGGGTTTGAACCCTGGTTTCCCAGGTCCTAGTCTGACACTCTAACCACTATACCATGCTGGCTCTCAGTTTTCTATGCGATCGTACAATTTGGCACACAAGCATATATCATGGAGGTAACTTAAGCCATGGGAAACAGTGGCAGCTGAGGCGCTGAGTTTAGAGCACTAGACTGGAGACCAGCGTAACCCATTTTTTGGGGGGTACAAGTGTCACTGTCCCCATTTGTTGGTTAACCTGTTGTGAAAATAACAATTAAGCGGATGTTACAGCTCCCCCAAACAGGCAGGTGACTGGCTTCCTCACAGTGCTGCATCTTGGGTTTCTTACAATAAGAGTGTATTAGCTGCTTTTTATCACATGGTTGTTTTGGTTTTTCCCTACAGCTTTACACATGTCTTACCTACAGCCAGGTATGGAAGGGCTATCTGCTACTTCTGAGATACTCTACCAAAAATGAAAAATAAGGGTGCTTCTACCCTGGGCATTTACTGATCTGTATGATGTCATCACCCAAACACCCTTCTGCGTTTCCCCATTTTTCTTTCAGAATCCCCTCTTCCCCTCTTTTCTCCTTTAAGTAATGGAACAGTTGTGCCATCTCCTGAGTGTCAATCAACCATAGCACATTAGCCACTCTGTTCACTTTGTATCTCTTTGGTTTGTCCCTCCTCTCTAGGAATGGACGTTCTCCTCTCTAGGAATGGACGTTCTCGTTTTACCCTCCACTCCACTCATTTTACCCTCTAAATGGCATTCATTGCCTGTGAGGCATTCTCCCTCCTGCTCAAAATGGGTGCCATGGGGGCCCTTGATCAAAACTGAGACCAATGACAAAGGGGCTGTTAACTCTCCTCTTCCAATCTATCCTGGTCCCATGCACACTTCCCAACTTCAGATGTGCATACATTTTGCTTCTTTTGTAATAGGAAGGCTCTGGATAAAAATGGGTCAGCTCACTTTGAAGAAGTGTCACCAGTTGTGAATATTTTTGGAGGTTTCTTAGAAAAAAATCCAAACATGTGCGGGAACTCCTTTCTATTCCAACCTAAAAGAAAGAACAACTCTTGGGACCATACTGCTTAGCTTGCATTTGAAGTTAGCATTGCAAGCTGCAGATGTTTGTATTTCTGAGCCAAGAAATGTGGGGTGTTGTGGCACATTGAAACATGCCCACTAGGCCCAGGCAGACCTAGGCCCTGCCTGCTTGGGACAGCATTTGTAGAGGGCCAGGGTTTTCCTGCTACAAATATTTCCACTTAGGAATGAGCTGGGGAAATGAAGGACCCTGCAACATGCCAGTGTTGTAAGCCTGGTGCCAGGCAAAACTGACTGGTGGGTGACTGGCAACAAACACTCTATTAGGCCAAGATTCATTGAGAACTATGTTGTAAAGGTAATTCACTTCCCATATTAGCATTAGGAACGGATGACTATGTCAGTTTGGGTTTCTCATTTTTTCCATCTTAAATTCAGTCCTCCACATTTCCACATCGATTTCTCTCTGTGTGTGAAAAAATATCCTCACAAAAATTCGCCAGCATTTTAGTGCAAATTTCTCCCAATAAAGCTGTGCATCTAAATGTGAATGGATGAAACATATTGCTTTTCCTTAGTAAAACTATTCAGTCTTTATGAAAAGAAAAATCCCATTATGTAATGAACTGTAAGCACTGTGAGACCATTTGAATGCTAATTACCTGTGAGTGTTTATGTTCAGCCGTTCTGCACCATATGTAGACTGCAGCAAGCAAGGTTCAGTTCTATATTCCATAGGATAGGATGTGTGGCATGGAGAGTATTTAAAGGGTGTGGCTGCTCCCCATATACTTCCTTGCAGCCCAATGTACCTGCATGTACATGCTATGTGCATGCTATGTAGGTGCTATGTGAAGAATTCTTACATGCAAGTTGTGATTTAGCTAGTAACCTGGGCCACTTCCTAACATTCGTTCACCTGTACCAGCATATACTAGAAATACTTAAGGCAGCTCATATGTTCTGCTCATGCCCATTGCAGACATCTCTTTAAAATGTCTTTATAATGCTCATCACTGTTTTGGAACCATTCCCTATTCAAGAGCATAGTGGGGCATTATTTGGCTCTAGCTGCTGTAGGCTACTGGGGATGGAATTACATTACTGATGAGTGATCTCTTCTCAATTCAGAACTGGGCTTAGTTAATAGGAGCTGTTTTCCAAAACAATTTGAAATAGATCTGTTTCCTAGGCTAAATTCAGAAACTTCATTCTGCTTGTTAGAACACCAGTGTGTGTGTGTGTGTGCGCGCACGCACACACACACACACAAAATCTCTCCCATGACCACTTCTCTCCCATGACCACTCATGAACCCTTAGCTCCGTTCTGCTGTTTCCTTCTTCTGTATGTGTGGAAGCAGCTGCGATGATCAAGGTCTCTGCTTCTCCCTGGTTCCGAGAATGCTGAAACAGCAGTGTGCCAGGTGAAAGGGACTCTGGGAAATACGTTACCTGTACATCAAGAGCTCAGGAAACTGCATGCCCCAGGGTTCCCTGTGTTTGGAACACTGCTGAGCATGCTCACAATAATATCCCAGGTGGCAAGAGCAAATACTGACAATCCTTCTGACTGTAGTCAGCTGCCCTGAATGCAGTCTACTCCCAGCGCTCCTTGTTAATCTGTACATGCCTAGAAGATGGGTTTACATTCTGAACCAGTGACTGATTGGGCAGTGGAGTATGAGTAGAGAGAAATTACATATCCCAAATGAAGTAACTACAAGCCCACTGATGAAGCAGAGTGAGGTGCCCGCCTTGCCTCTGCCACTGCCCCGCCATCTCTGCTGGAAGTGGAGAAGCAGGGCTGGCAGCAGTTTCTGGTTAGATATCTCACAGAACACACGAGATTTTGTGAGACTTCACTGAAATCTTGGCGGCAACAGCTGCTGGTGCTTTGTGGGTGCCACTGCCGCACAGTGGGAGTGGGGTGGCAGAGGCGCAGTGCCAAATTGACTCTGAGGGGTTGCAAAAAAAAACCCAGAGAAGTGTGCAAGGGGCAGAAGGGGAGATTGTTTCATCCAGCAAGCAGAAATGTTTGCACTTACAGAGCAAATCGTCTTAGCGCTACTTTGAATCCCACCCTTTATTTACAGGCAACAACCATTCGGGGAATGTCCAATTGACATGTGGGCATGCACGCATGCATCATGCCAAAAAATGGGGCATAAAGTGGCATAACGGGCTTACACATGCTCCACTGATGCGCCGATGGGTTGTATTCCTGGATTTATTATTACATTTATATCCTTTTTCTCCAAGGAGCCCAATGTTGTGTACATGGTTCTTTCCCTCTCCATTTATCGTCACAAAAACCTTGTGTGGTAGGTTAGGTTGAGAGGCTGTGATGGGCCCAAGGTCACCCAGTGGTTTCCATGGCAGAATGAGGATTTGAGCCTGGGTTTCCCAGGTTGTGTTCCAGCACCCTGACCACTATGCCACACGCTGTAGTCCGGAGGTCTCCAAGAACACGCCTGTGTGCTCAGCAGGTGTGTTTCAGCTACTCATTTGCCTTCAGTCATCTGTTCACTTGGCGCTCCAGAAAGTCACTTGTGTGATAGCACCCTGCATGGCATGACTGGCTGAAGAGGTGGTGGTTGACTGCGTGTTATTTCACATCACAACACACCACGTTTTCTAGGCGCAAAGTATTTTGAGTCTTTCCTGTTCATTTGTTTGTTTTTGCTGTGCCATGTTGCTGATCTCTGTTAGAGCAAAAGCGTCAGGTACATTGTGTCTCTAAGAAGCACAGACATTCCCCATCCAGACATTTTAAATATATATATGAATCAAATGCATCGGGCCAGTTTGTGGTGTCTGAATGGAAGTCTTTAGTTTATGAAAATTATAATTATTTAGATTTTATTTATTTTTGTCCGCAGTCAGCTTGAAACGTTGCAAAAACTCTGCAGGTGCACATTGGTATAACAAAACTATTGAACAGATGGTGGAAGGTACCAGGCCAACTCAAGGGATTAAATGCAAGGCTTTTGAAATTTAAAATTAAAGCTGGGTGATCTTGGGGAAGAAAACGTGCTTGCCAAACGTGCCCTGCTCAAAGGAGGGGGGGGGGAGTTCTTCAAGTTCTCAAGACAAGCTGACTTTGATTCAAGTAAGGCCCCAAAGCCTATGCATTTAAGGTACTTGGCAGAACTGGAAACAAATGGGATCAAGCAAAAATAAGATGCTTCAAATGATTTGGTTTGTCCCTCTTACCTTCAGTGACATTTAATGCTTTATTCCTTGCATGGCTTGGACAGTCATAGTGCCTTAAGTATCTATACAATGGTTCCTTGGTTCTCGAACTTGATCCGTTCCAGGAGTCTGTTCGACTCCTGAAACAGCTCGAAAACCAATTGGCTGCAGGAGCTTCCCGCACTCAACCGGAAGCCGCAGAAGCCGTGTTGGACATTCGGCTTCTGAAAAACATTCGCAAACTGGAACACACACTCCCGGCTTTGCGGCGTTTGGGAGTTGATTTGTTCAGGAGCCAAGCCGTTCGAGTACCAAGGTACCACTGTACTAGTGGAATAATTCAAGGATTTGCTACTCATAACTCAATAGCATTCCTGACAAGCTATCTCAGGGATAGCCAATGTGGCACTCTCCAGATGTTGTGGTGTTGAACTCTCATCAGGCCCAGCCGGTATTGCCAATGGTCTGAGAGATGTTGAACTGAGTTAGTAGTCCACAATGAGTGGGGTGGGACATACGTTGGCTACTGCTGTGTAGTTGTTCACAGGTCCTTTCATGGATCCAGATTCCAGATGCTAAAAACTCAGGTGCTAAAAACTTAGTTTAGCCCAGGCGTTGGCAACGTTTTCTGCCCGTGGGCCGGAGGATTCCCAGGGACTATCGTCTGTGGGCCAGACATGGGCCGCACTGCCCATGTGCCATGCTGCCCATGTCTGCGCATGTCTGCGGCTGCGCAGAAATGATTTCTGGCGCTGCGGACATTTTGGAAATGGGCAGCGCAGCACCAGAAATCGTTTCTGCGCATGTCCGCAGCGTGTGGGGGACTTGCCGAGCAGGCGGCTTGGTTCACAGTCGGCCCGTGGGCCAGATAAACAGCCTCCATGGGCTGTATCCGGCCCATGGGCCAGAGGTTGCCGATGCCTGGTTTAGCCTTAGTCATTTGTATCAGTGATCTGTAAGTGACCCAGAGTGAGAAAACTCACCTAGGGAAGTTTGGTTATCTATATGGTACAACATACGTGTGATATGAAACTGCTAGTTAACTCCTTCTAGATAAATTTGCAGCCAGATACTTACCTGTGTATATATATTCATTCCAGCTTACTCCCAGTACCTGTTCCTCATAGCTAATCCATGAGTTAAGCAGGCTCTCCTGGCACCTTCATTGTAGCTGCAGATGCCAGGTGAAAACATTCCCCTCAACCAGACCTTTGGCTAATTAACACCCTATATTGTTTTAAATGTGTTTGTGGGAAGGGGAGGGGGTTATTGGTTTGGTTTGTTCTTGCCAGCGTGGTGTAGTTGTTAAGAGCGGTGGACTCGTAATCTGGTGTACTGCGTTCGCTTTCCCGCTCCTCCACAGCTGCTGGGTGACCTTGGGCTAGTCACACTTCTCTGAAGTCTCTCAGCCTCACTCACCTCACAGAGTGTTTGTTGTGGGGGAGGAAGGGAAAAGGAGATTGCTACCCGCTTTGAGACTCCTTAAGGGGAGTGAAAGGCGGGATATCAATTCCAAACTCCTCCTCCTTCTCCTTCTCCTCCTCTTCTTCATTTTGTGTTTTTATCTTGTATTTTTATGCTGTGAAGCACCCTGAGATCTTCTGATGCACAGTATACAAATTTAATAAATAACAACAACAACCCAATGCATACATACTTTCTTGGAAGCAAGTCCCACTGAACTTAATAGGGCTTACTTTTGGGTAGGCATGAGGTGGTGCTGCACTTCCTTTGTCAATAAATATTCACATTTTTCCAGAAGTCTAATTATCTGAATCTTTTGGACATCCAGTCCATTTAAGTAAATGGCACTGAGTTGCAGGATCCCCACCTCCCTTCAAAAAAGTGTGATTTATTGGTACTTCTCTTCCTGCATTAAATGAATATTCAGTTTCTGATTTAATTCTTGATTTCTCAATTGGAGCTGCTGCTCAAATCTCCGCTCTTTGAGATTCATCCATTCACTCATTCAGAAACAGAATGGTTTTCTCTCTAGGTCTTTCTTTCCAAACAGTAAAGGAAATTAGTTTTGGAATAACCATCATAACCCAGGGACTTTCTGTTCTAAATGTCACCTTTATGTCAGGGGCATTGTGGCCTGCTCATAGAGCTATTTCAATTTCTCTCCGAAGCTGGGCATTGTTTTCTGCAGTTCCCCCCCCCTCTATATTATTTTTATGGTCATTCTTAATTGGGAGCCTGATGGGAGCATTTAAGCTTACAATGAAGAAAAAAAAAGCCTACTGGGTAGAAAGCAGCAATCTCAGAAGCTTTGATGGCCTTGTTGGCCAGAATTTGTAACTCCGGTGACCTGTTTGCTTACAGCTCTATTTGAAATAGAAATGGCTGGTAATATTGTGCTGTGTTTGCTAGAGCCCTTGTTAATACATTAGATAACCTATTAATCAGAACTTTATAGTCCTATGCAAAATGTGCCTGGAGGACAATTTAATCACTTATTACAGCTGGTTTATATATTTACTTTCCCTTCCCCCCACCCCCTTCCCATCATAAGCAGCATGTTCTTTAACAAATAAATAAATAAAATGAAGTTGTAGGGAGAAATGTAGGTTGAGCATGGCAAATTCATTGTTCCACTGAAGGCTGAGACCTTCAGCTAGTTCAGAATGCAGGTGTTGCCCAGGAAAAAATACAACCTCGGCTATTGTTAATAGGTTTGGAAATAAATGAGTGAAGCTGCCATCCACAGAAACCTTTAGTAAAAGAAAACATAATTTGATTATTGCTTGAGGGTGGGGGGGGGGAAGGGGAAAAAGGCACCATAACTGAATAACTGCCTGCCTTTCATTTTGCTTTCTTCCACCTGCCTGATGGTTTTTTTGGGGGAGCCAAGTCACTGCTTAAAGACTTCAATTAGCGATATCAGTTATGGAGGGAAACTTGCATGAATGTCTGCCTTCCTCCATCCAAAGCTGAAACCTTTCAATGCAAGACAGCTGATTTGGGATGGTTTAGTTGGCAGCTACGGTCTGGCAAGCTGAACAGATATAAATTAACAAGAAAAGGTTAAATCAGAGTAAACTGAGTTTGCATCAACATCTACAGGCTAAAGTAAATTCTGAACCGAGGCCTTTGCTCTGCCCTTTCTTCTTGCTTCTGGAAACTCCAGCCCTGTGCTGCTGGGGCAAACCCTCAGTAGTTTTGTAGATTCTACTCTCCCTTCCAGATCTTTTTCTCTCAAATATTAGATGTCATCCTAACATAATTGGGGATTTCCAATCCTGTTGTTGTATCAATAGCATTTGATCTTCAGTTCTCAAATTGGCTATCATGGGGTGTTTCCCCCCTTGTGTATGCGGGTGGCACTGTAGGTTAAACCACAGAGCCTAGGGCTTGCTGATCAGAAGGTCGGCGGTTCAAATCCCCGCGATGGGGTGAGCTCCCGTTGCTCGGTCCCTGCTCCTCCCAACCTAGCAGTTCGAAAGCATGTCAAAGTGCAAGTAGATAAATAGGTACCGCTCTGGTGGGAAGGTAAATGCCATTTCCGTGCGCTGCTCTGGTTCGCCAGAAGTGGCTTTGTCATGCTGGCCACATGACCCGGAAGCTGAATGCCAGCTCCCTTGGCCAATAAAGCGAGATGAGCGCCGTAACCCCAGAGTTGTCCGCGACTGGACCTAATGGTCAGGGGTCCCTTTACCCTTTACCTTATGACTGGAGCAGGAGTTTTCAATTTCTAACCCATTCACAAGGAGTTATCCAGCATGTGAGCAAGTTTGGCAAGGTCATGGACAAGCTCAATCCATGACAGCATTTCCTGGGATGATGTCCATGTTGGCACCACATGGAGCAACGCAGATTCCTCACATGGCCTACATGGAATGGTAGATACTCCCTTAGGGGAACCATCTCCTTCCCACAGGGAAAGAAAAAAACATATTGTTTTTATGCTACTATTCCATGAAGATGAAGTTAAAGACTGGGCAAACTGGTTGAGCATATTTGTAACATTGATGGGTGCAGTACTCAAACCCAGTCTTGGTGGGACATCGTGAACTATCTGCACATAATATATAAGACAGTTCCAGACTCTTCTCTTGTGCTGGGTATCCCTCTCAGTATTCTTGTGGCACCTTTCTATCCTTACTCCTTTTATGAACTGATAGAGGACTTAACACCTACATAGGTCTTTAAGTAGTTTACAAATATAAAAATCCAAATACAGAAGCATTAGAATATAAACATTCAGTATTAAAATGCACAGTAAAACAATCCTATTAAATATAAAAATGCTCTGCCTTCCTCTCCATGTATCCCTGTACAGTAGTTACACTGTGGCTGAAGATCCACATATTTTTTTCTCAGTCTTTGCTCCGTGATCCCTCTCAATTCCTTTACCCTTCCATCACACTTTTGTCTCTCTTCCGTTGTGGTCATACTTATCCCCCCCCCCAGTCTATTATTATTATTATTATTATTTGTAGTAATCATCATAATATTTCTACGTGCACAAATATAGTCGTGTAATTTAAAATGTTGTTTTTGTCCCTAGGCATTCTGATATACATTGGTTTTACGCATTAGGGTCCACAAAGTTATAAATGCTAACCACCACAAGATAATGGAAGCTTCATAAAAAATCTCCATAGGACAAAGAACTGCAAGGCATTGTGGATTTATTTTTTACCTTGCTAACCTGAAAAACCTAGAGTTTTTACTTTCAGCACCACAATAATTATTTTTTGCTTCTTCTTTTTTTCTCTGGGATTGTTAGGGTTAATGGAAGAAAGGTTATTTCCTCATTTCTCCCATATTTGACATTACTGTATATATTATGTACACAGTGCATAAGACCTACAGCATATGAGACTATCTCATCGCATATAACAGAGAAATTGTGTTTACCATCTCAATGGGAATTTCTGATGGAAAACCGACAATATTTGCAAAATCCAAATCTCATAAATTTTGCTATGATTTGTGTATTGGTGTAATTTGCATTGCTGTGATGGAGTGTACTTGTGAAATCTCCAAGAAGTCAGAAACCTCGATAAGGTGTCAAAGTGCCATATCACAGAACGAAAGAAGTTCAGGTCTGGCAAAATGTTTTTAATTTGTTTTTATTAATCTTTAATATATTCCCAGCTCCACAGTGGTTAATGCTGAATCTTTTTTTTCTTCCAAGGGCGTTCTGTTTGCTGTAATGTTTTATCCCATTGCAAAGATAATATTGCATGTAATCCTATGAAACGATACAGTCACTAATTTGAAAATTGCAAGGGAGTTAGTGTTTAAGACCATAATTACTTACTACTGTTAATACCTTGCTTTCGACTTTAGTTCATCGGATTCTTACAATAGCTTTGCAAGAGGAGTGAGAGTGGAGATAATAAGAGCCTTTTAGTGTAATGCAGCAGAATATTAATATCTGGGTCTTACTTGTGTGTGTGTGTGTGTGTTTTTTATAAAAAAAAGATTTACAAAGTCTGAGACTGTGAAACTAAATTATGGACTAACACACAAAGAGGCCTAATTTGCCGGGAAGAATACCCACATGCAAGGAACTTGTTCTTTAAAGCTCTAGAGGAATACAGTACATTTATCAGCTTTGAGTGGGTATCATTGTGTTTATAACAGAGTGGAGGCACCATGCAATTTTGCTCTTGAAATTGGTTTATATAGATGACTGGTTGCTGTGAAGTGTATGTCAGAGTTCCATGCAGCTGTTATAAAGTAGTACAATTGTCATCGCTTCTTACATGGTTGTTGAGAAGAGCCTGAGAGCCCAGCTCAGTCAGCTGTTGAATAGATAACCCAACACAGTTAACGTGGCATACATTGTAAAGAATTACATGCCTGCTACAATGAGCTTTGGGCTTTTGGTCTAGATAATAATCCTGGTGGGTGTACCACGTGTAGAGGCTGTCTGATCACTCAGATACGACTGATGAAACATAAAGAAAAATGTCAGTCGACTCAAAGAAAAATGCTGCGGCAAGTTTGTTTAAGGTTCATGGTAAACGGCGGTGGGTTTTTAAATTTAACCCTGAGTCTACTGAAGGCTGAGCTGTCAGGCTCGATGCATAGCTGGGAGTAAGCTGGAAGTATGGAATCGCCCCGCAGATTACATTGGCAGTTTTGTCAGCGGTGACAAAAAGCATTGGCCATCTCTTCTGATCACAGTGGCCTTGTCGCCTCCTCTCACCACAAACCGAGGCCTCGTGTCAGGTTACGTTTGCAATGCGTGAACCTAACAGCCCTAAGAGGGATAAGTGTTTGTGACTTCTTAAGTGCCAATGGCACCTCTCATTTCACCAGATGGCAACACACTGGAATAATCAGAGTGGCGATATGGACTGAATTCGAGGAGCAGTAATTAACAGACTTGTCACAGCTTAATAAATGGCACCATGCGGTGATCCACTCAAAGGGGCTGCAAGAACTTGAAAGTTTAGCGCGCAAGAATAAAAACATATTTTGAAGTTTTTTTCCCCATTGGAGCCTTTTATCACGAATATTTTAAACCTAGTTCGCTGTGGTTGAGGATGTAAGATGACTATGTTACATGTGGAACTGCTTCTTTTCCTCTGCAGTTCACCTTCCAGCAAAAAGTACATTATTCATCTACTGTGGCGAAATTACATTGTTGTTACATTATTCCACCCCATTCATTTCAATGCAAAGTAAACACAGTGAATATTTTGGGGGGGTTGCTTATTGTCTGTGGACTGAAAGCAGCGGTAAGAGTGAATATTGATTGCATTCGCTGCATTGATTTCAGTTCCAGGCATGGGATGAATAAGCAAACATCCTCAACTTCCGCTCTAGTTTCACTGGAATTCTCCTGCATCCCTACTTGCAACAACAGCTGAGCTTAAACAATGTGTGTGAAAGTATGTATTAGTTTCTTATAGTTTTTGGTTGTGCTTGGACCAGTCTTTTCATTCTTACCTCCATTCCTGCTGACATCAGTTCATCAGTTGACAGCTGTCAGATCTTAACAGATAGCTGTGAAGTGTGTTTGGATGCATAATGACTGGACGTTCACACCCCATCCTTTTCCTTGATGCAATAGATTGGGAACAGTAGTAGGTTGATTCCAGATTATCAGTGTTCTGCATACCAGAAATTGAGGTTTGCACAGTTAAAGTGGATCATAAGGCTCTGACACCTTAATACAGTGGTACTTCGGTTTACAAACACAATTGGTTCCGGAAGTCTGTACTTAACCTGAAGCGTACTTAACCTGAAGCAAACTTTCCCATTGAAAGTAATGGAAAGTGGATTAATCTGTTCCAGATGGGTCCGCGGAGTACTCAACCTGAAGCGTACTTAACCCGAGGTATGAGTGTAATTGGTTCTGGAAGTCCGTACTTAACCTGAAGTGTACTTAAACTGAAGCGAACTTTCCCATTGAAAGTAATGGAAAGTGGATTAATACGTTCCAGACGGGTCCGCAGAGTACTTAAACTGAAAGTACTCAAACCGAGGTGTACTTAAACCGAGGTATGACTGTACAGCAAATCTACTTCCCCACTAAAAAATGGACCACTTGCTGTTAGAAAAGTGACAGGGGAATGAGCAGCATGGGGTGAAAGGATAATAAAGAGGAAGACATTTAAACACAATGCAAGCAACTTCAGAGGTAAGAGAAATGTTCATTATTGTGTAACCTCCCTGCAAACAAACAAATCAGAACAAATGCTCAGTAAATACTGGACATGGTTTAATCTCTGTGTAAGCTTTGTGCAGGGTATGCGGGTGGCACTGTGAGTTAAACCACAGAGCCTAGGGCTCACTGATCAGAAGGTCGGCGGTTTGAATCCCCGGGACAGGGTGATCTCCCGTTGCTTGGTCCCAGCTCCTGCCAACCTAGCAGTTCGAAAGCATGTAAAAGTGCAAGTAGATAAATAGGTACCGCTCTGGCGGGAAGGTAAACACTGTTTCCATGTGCTGCTCTGGTTCGCCAGAAGCGGCTTTGTCATGCTGGCCACATGACCTGGAAGCTGTACGCCAGCTCCCTCGGCCAGTAAAGTGAGATGAGCGCCACAACCCCAGAATCGTCCGCGACTGGACCTAACGGTCAGGGGTCCCCTTACCTTTTTAAGCTTTGTGCAAGCAAATAAGGCTGAATGTTCAATTAACAGGCCATCTGGAGAAGAGGCCATCGTAGAGCAACAGAGTAGGCAACTCTTGGGCTTCTGAGAGGGTGCTTGATATTCTTGGAGGGTCAACATCTGTCTTATGTTGCAGTGAGCTCTTTAGCCATGTCCTGTGACACAGCTGTTTTTTTGGAAGCGGGGAGACGGTCATCCCAAGTTCATGGCATCGGAGGTGTTATTGGGAATGAAATACAAATGCAATAACACCCACTCTTTGATATGCTAACCTACAGGGCAGCCTCGGGGAATGTCTAACTCATTTAAACGATTCTCCATCCCTAACAGCTAGCTTTTATTCATTATTTTTAGACTGTGCTTTTAATATTGTCACATCACAGCCACTAATATATCCCTAAAGTATATGTATGCTGTGGGAAGCAGTGTCTACTTGGATTTAGGCTGCAGATCGCATCTCTAATGCCAGGTTTAGCTTTGCTTTCAGCTAATGTAAGTGGAGGTCTTTTTATTTCATATTTCAAGCTGTTAATGAATATTGGGGAAATGAGGCTTTGGAGTTATGTGGAATCACACTCTGAAGGCTTTAATTTTGAAAAGAACGGAATGGTTCATAGGATCTGGAGTATGGAGCTGAACTTTGGAGGACGGTTTGTCTGAAAGGCCACGGGGTCAAATCTATGCAATGCAACTTCTGTCATGCAATTGTAGTCCAACACCACATGAAAGTACACCTAGAACAGGCATCCCCAAACTGCGGCCCTCCAGATGTTTTGGCCTACAACTCCCATGATCCCTAGCTAACAGGACCAGTGGTCAGGGATGATGGGAATTGTAGTCCAAAACATCTGGAGGGCCGAAGTTTGGGGATACCTGACCTAGAACCTAATTTCTGCAAGGGATGGATGGATAGATGAACAAATCTGTTAATTTCATTTTTGCTTCATTTCTCATTTTTTCAGTCTTCAGGTTGCCCCATTTCTGCTTCAGTTTGCATTAAAAATAAAAAAATCCCACGAAAATCACATTTTCATGCACATTTATTCCAATATACACATCTTTGCAAGCTAATTCCCTTTAACATAGTACATTTCTGTGCATTGTTTTCACTGGTATATACATTTTTCTGAACCCTTTCCCACAACATATGCATTTTTATTCGTAGTTTTCCATTGGAGAACTGCAATGACAGCATTTGGAGAAATTTGTATTTTGAAGGATAGTTGCATTTCACTTCGCATTTTCATCCAGGCAGTGCTCATTAGGCAGGTTTGCATTATTAAAATACCAGCCTACTGTTGTACATTGCTTTATAAAATTCAATTGATTTTCTTAAAAAAAAACAACCCTTAATTTTAAGCTAAAGATAGACAAGTCACATTTTTTCCAGTCAGTGTCACTTTCTTATGAATTCACTCATAAATTTCTTCCATCCTGTTTCCACATTACTTATTACCATTTTTAATACGAAAGATCCATGCAACAATTCACATTTTAAATGTATTTTCTCTGCACATTTGAATGTGTGTTTTCATATGTTCTCTGTGCTGAGAATTGGGAAGTGAGAAAACTGTAGGATAAGTGGTCCACACCTTAGTCTTTGAGTTCCAGGTCAGTTCAGCTCATATAGGAATCCCCAAAGATGGAATTTCTCACGTTATTTTCACCAAGAGTTTTATTTTAAGGCATCACTTTGGCTAAGTAGTTGGCAGCTGTGCCACCAGCAGGAAATAATAATAATAATAATAATAATAATAATAATAATAATAATAATAATAATAAATGTATTAACCCCCCCAATCTGACTGGGTTTCCCCAGCCACTCTGGGTGGCTCCCAATCAAATATTAAAACCACAATACAGCATTAAACATTAAATGCTTCCCTAAACAGGGCTGCCTTCAGCTGTCTTTTAAAAGTAGGATAGTTGCTTATTTCCTTGACATCTGATGGGAGGGCATTCCACAGGGCGGGTGCCACTACCGAGAAGGCCCTCTGCCTGGTTCCCTGTAACCTCACCTCTCGCAGTGAGGGAACCGCCAGAAGGCCCTTGGCGCTGGATCTCAGTGTCTGGGCTGAACAATGGGGGTGGAAACTTCCTCTCAGAAGCATACCCTGGATTCTGTGCACATGAAGGCAGACACTGTGCACATGTTATGTGCATACATCATCTCAGAACCTTGTGCTCACATCTTTGGGGTGGTAGTGGGATATCCCATTTGCTTTTGACTGAGGGCCCGCCGAGATGCAATAAGCCTAAGAAAGAAGCGGGAGCTTAACTCTTTCTCTCCTTGCCAATTAAGACTTCCTTTGAAATGCAAATAGCAGCTTATACCTACCCTCCAACATTTCTCTGATGAAAATAGGAATGTCTTATTTAACAACAACACCAACAACACCCCACCCATCTGACTGGGTTGCCCCAGCCACTCTGGGCAGCTTGCAACATATATAAAAACATAATAAAACATTACACATTAAACAACTTCTCTATACATGGCTGCCTTCAGATGTTTTCCAAAGGTTATATAGTTACTTATCTCCTTGGCTTGGGGGTCGCATAACTCCATACCCTCCAACATTTCTCCAGTGAAAATAGGGATGTCCTAAGGAAAAGCGGGATATTCCGGGATCAACTCGGAAACCCAGACAGCTTCTGTAAATCAGGGACTGTCTCTGGAAAATGGGGACACTTGGAAGGTCTGCTTTTAAGAGGGGATGTTTGTCAGGAGCAGGTCAGGGAGAATAAGAGATAGAATTTCTGCCCCCTGGGATTCTGAATCTGCCCAGGCTTGCTTCTCAGCAGCCATTTTCCACAACTGTGCTTGTATCCATGCCATTACCATCCTGTCTCATCTGATCCTGAGCCTTGTGGGCAGAGTTGGTTAACAAAACTATATCTGGAGAACGAGGCATCGAAACATGGAATGCTGCGGAGGCGAGGTACTGTTTTAAGGAAAGAAATGCACTAAAGTGTCATATTTGTGCCTTTCATACAAGAGAATTTTCTATACAGTACATCTTCAGATCCCAGCAAGAGTGGGAAAATGCTAAACACTGGTGATAGTTATGAGGCATCCTTTTAGCCGTGTATGGATTTTACAGTTCGCTGGGCAAATGTGCGGCATTATTTATCAGCCTTTTAACATATGGAGGATACTAGATAAATTTTAGCTGCTATGAAAATAATAATCCCTCACATCTGTGCAGTACGCTGCCTTCAAATATGTTGTTGCCTTCAAATATGGAGAGCAAGCAACCCTTTGGTAGATTCAATCTGTTTCTTGGGGATCAGTTCGACAATTCAGTGCTCTGGTTTTTGGAACCCACAAGATTAGGCCTAAGGGTTGCATCTCTACTCTTGCTCATCAGTTTTCCCAGGTCCATAATGAGCACTCCTGAATTCCCCACCCCACACTTTCTACTACTTAGCTCTACTCATTTCCAAAAGACCAAGTTTTGGATTGTGCTGCTGTTGGTCATATAAACCTAAATTAAAATTTTCAGGTAGATAGCCTCTTCTCTGGTGACACCTTGGACCTCCCTTCCTAGAAATGTTTTACCAACAGGAATTTAATTAAGGTCTGGATGTCCAATCAAAAGGGTTTCATTTTCTCATGCTTTGAACTGATCAGTGATTTTATTTATTTATTATTTTTTTAGGGCTGATTTCAAGTTTCATAGAAGCTGTTAATATTATATGTTGTCTTCTATTGATTACTGTATTGTCTATATTCATTTTTTAAACAGTAGTGTGTTAATAATAATAATAATAATAATAATAATAATAATAATAATAATAATAATAATTGTCATCTGCTTTGGAAGCATTCTCAAACTGAAAAGCATGATACAAACTAAATAAGTAAGTAAATAATATACAGCCACCAGTTGTCTAGCACTGAGGGGGACGACGATGACAATTATAATGATATGAAACTTTATCCGCGTTAGCATCTGGAATTCTTCATTTCCCGTGAATATAAATGGAAAGAATCCCATTGATTTCAAAAAGCATAATCTGATCAGGCTGTTCATTGCCTTGGCAATTTCTCTAATTCATTTCTTTTGTAGGTACAGCTTCCAGGCGGCAAAACCAATTTGTTTCTGCAGTAATCCCATTAGATACAGAACTGATCAGCACAACTGTTTGCACTCTGCATCTGTATTGGAATTGTTTTTAAGATGCTTTAAAGATACTTTTATTGCTTTGTTCATTGTTGTTTCCTGCCCTGGGCTGCCCTGGGAGGAAAGGCGGGATACAAAGCAACCGAACAAACAAACATTTAAACACTTTACGGTGAGTGAGACACTGTGGATCATACCAAGCACTGAGCGGCTATTGTTCCCCATCTTATTTATTTTGCATTTGTACTTATAGACCACTCTTCACCAACCCCCAGATTGTGGTTGTTTTTTTAAATAAAAATATCACAAGTAAAACAAGTACATTTGCATTTAGGTAAAATGAAAGCACAAGCCAACCAACAAAAAGATAACAGACTCTCCAAGTGTCCCTATTTTCCAGGGACAGTCCCAGATTTACAGAAACCACCCCAGTTTCTGATTTGATCCCGGAATGTCCCGCTTTTCCTTAGGACATCCCTGTTTTCATCGGAGAAACGTTGGAGGGTATGAAACAACAAAACAGAGCACAGCAGTGCAGGAGGAAGCAAGACATCCACTCAGCCAAAGGCCTGGATAAAGGGGTGTGGCTTTATCAGTCATAGAACAACATAGAGTGATGGTGCAGGGCACATCTTGGAAGGGAGGTAGCTCTACAACTGTAGGGTCACCACAGAGAAGGCCCTGTCATGCACCTCCAGTGGCACTGCCCAGGTGCAGGAACTCCCCTGCACCTGGGCAGGTTATTGGTGAAGGAAGTGCTCCTTCAGCCCCAAGTTATTTAGTGCTTTATATGCCAATTCACTATATATGCCAATTCACTCCCCTTCATGGATCAATGCCTTGTCGTGGCGAAGGGGCTTGAATAACTCAGAGAAGCTATGAGCTATGCCATGCAGGGCCACCCAAGATGGACAGGTCATAGTGGAGAGTTTTGACTAAACGTGATCCACCTGGAGAAGGAACTGGCAAGCCACTCCAGTATCCCTGCCAAGAAAACTCCATGGACAAAGACAACAGGCATATAAAAGTTATGACGCTGGAAGATGAGCCCCTCAGGTCGGAAGGCGTCCAACATGCTACTGAGGAAGAGCGGAGGACAAGTACAAGTAGATTCAGAGCTGATGAAGCGGCTGGGCCAAAGCCGAAAGGACACTCAGTTGCGGATATGCCTGGAAGCGAAAGGAAAGTCCGATGCTGTAAAGAAAAATATTGCATAGGAACCTGGAATGTAAGAACCATGAGTGGAGGTAAGCTGGATGTGGTCAAAAATGAGATGACAAGAATAAATATCGACATCCTGGGCATCAGTGAACTAAAATGGAAGGGAATGGGCGAATCAGTTCGGGTGACTATCATATCTACTACTGTGGGCAAGAATCCTGTAGCAGAAATGGAGTGGCCCTCATAGTCAACAAAAGAGTGGCAAAAGCTGTAATGGGATGCAATCTCAAAAATGACAGAATGATCTCGATACGAATCCAAGGCAGACCTTTTAACATCACAGTAATCCAAGTTTATGCACCAACTACCGGTGCTGAAGAAAGTGAAATTGACCAATTCTATGAAGACCTACAACAACTTCTAGAAATGACACCAAAGAAGGATGTTCTTCTCATTACAGGGGATTGGAATGCTAAAGTAGGGAATCAAGAGATAAAAGGAACAACTGGCAAGTTTGGCCTTGGAGTTCAAAATGAAGCAGGGCAAAGGCTAATAGAGTTCTGTCAAGAGAACAAGCTGGTCATCACAAACACTCTCTTCCAACAACACAAGAGACGACTCTACACATGGATATCACCAAATGGGCAGCATCGAAATCAGATTGATTATATTCTCTGCAGCCAAAGATGGAGAAGCTCTATACAGTCAGCAAAAACAAGACCTGGAGCTGACTGTAACTCAGATCATCAGCTTCTTATAGCAAAATTCCAGCTTAAACTGAAGAAAGTAGGAAAAACCACTGGGCCAGTAAGATACAATCTGAATCAAATCCCTTATGAATACACAGTGGAAGTGAGGAACAGGTTTAAGGATTTAGATTTGGTGGACAGAGTGCCTGAAGAACTATGGATGGAGGCTCGTAACATTATACAGGAGGCAGCAACGAAAACCATCCCAAGGAAAAGGAAATGCAAGAAAGCAAAATGGCTATCCAACGAGGCCTTACAAATAGCGGAGGAGAGGAGGCAAGCAAAATGCAAGGGAGATAGGGAAAGATACAGGAAACTGAATGCAGATTTCCAAAAAGCAGCAAGGAGAGACAAGAGGGTCTTCTTAAATGAGCAATGCAAAGAAATAGAGGAAAACAATAGAATGGGGAAAACCAGAGATCTGTTCAAGAAAATTGGAGATATGAAAGGAACATTTCGTACAAAGATTACCATAATCAAGGACAAAAGTGGTAAGGACCTAACAGAAGCAGAAGACATCAAGAAGAGGTGGCAAGAATACACAGAGGAATTATACCAGAAAGATATGGAGGTCTCATACACCCCAGGTAGTGTGGTTGCTGACCTTGAGCCAGACATCTTGGAGAGTGAAGTCAAATGGGCCTTAGAAAGCATTGCTAATAACAAGGCCAGTGGAAGTGATGATATTCCAGCTGAACTATTTAAAATTTTAAAAGATGATGCTGTTAAGGTGCTACACCCAATATGCCAGCAAGTTTGGAAAACTCAGCAATGGCCAGAGGATTGGAGAAGATCAGTCTACATCCCAATTCCAAAGAAGGGCAGTGCCAAAGAATGCTCCAACTACCGCACAATTGCGCTCATTTCACACGCTAGCAAGGTTATGCTTAAAATTCTACAAGGCAGGCTTAGGCAGTATGTGGACCGAGAACTCCCAGAAGTGCAAGCTGGATTTCGAAAGGGCAGAGGAACCAGAGACCAAATAGCAAACATGCGCTGGATTATGGAGAAAGCTAGAGAGTTCCAGAAAAACGTCTACTTCTGCTTCATTGACTATGCAAAAGCCTTTGACTGTGTCGACCACAGCAAACTATGGCAAGTTCTTAAAGAAATGGGTGTGCCTGATCACCTCATCTGTCTCCTGAGAAATCTCTATGTGGGACAAGAAGCTACAGTTAGAACTGGATATGGAACAACTGATTGGTTCAAAATTGGGAAAGGAGTACGACAAGGTTGTATATTGTCTCCCTGCTTATTTAACTTATATGCAGAATTCATCATGCGAAAGGCTGGACTAGATGAATCCCAAGCAGGAATTAAGATTGCCGGAAGAAATATCAACAACCTCAGATATGCAGATGACACAACCTTGATGGCAGAAAGCGAGGAGGAATTAAAGAACCTTTTAATGAGGGTGAAAGAGGAGAGCGCAAAATATGGTCTGAAGCTCAACATCAAAAAAACCAAGATCATGGCCACTGGTCCCATCACCTCCTGGCAAATAGAAGGGGAAGAAATGGAGGCAGTGAGAGATTTTACTTTCTTGGGCTCCTTGATCACTGCAGATGGTGACAGCAGTCACGAAATTAAAAGACGCCTGCTTCTTGGGAGAAAAGCAATGACAAACCTAGACAGCATCTTAAAAAGCAGAGACATCACTTTGCCGACAAAGGTCCGTATAGTTAAAGCTATGGTTTTCCCAGTAGTGATGTATGGAAGTGAGAGCTGGACCATAAAGAAGGCTGATCGCCGAAGAATTGATGCTTTTGAATTATGGTGCTGGAGGAGACTCTTGAGAGTCCCATGGACTGCAAGAAGATCAAACCTATCCATTCTTAAGGAAATCAGCCCTGAGTGCTCCCTGGAAGGACGGATCGTGAAGCTGAGGCTCCAATACTTTGGCCACCTCATGAGAAGAGAAGAATCCTTGGAAAAGACCCTGATGTTGGGAAAGATTGAGGGCACTAGGAGAAGGGGACGACAGAGGACAAGATGGTTGGACAGTGTTCTCGAAGCTACGAACATGAGTTTGACCAAACTGCGGGAGGCAGTGCAAGACAGGAGTGCCTGGCGTGCTATGATCCATGGGGTCACGAAGAGTCGGACACGACTAAACGACTAAACAACAACAACAATGCCAATTCACTGGTGTAACATGACTCCGGCCAGAAAGGCGTTCGAAATAATTGGCTGGATCCAGACTGTTAATGGAAGGAACTTAGTTCCATTGGACTAACTTATCCAATTTATTTCAATCTTACACAAGTTCCATTCACTTTATCTGGCTCCAACCAAATGCATTTTATTACATTAGTAGTGATTTAATACTCTGTTATTCTGGTTCATTTTTCTTGGTAACATTTTGTTGTTGTTGTTGTTGGAGCCACAAAGTTTCCCTCAAAATAGTTGTCTCCCCCCTCCTTCCCACCTTTAAGATTCTGAAACTGTGGTGCATCTTCCTGATAATACCATTAATATATCAAGAGTAAATAAAATGTTTGGCGGTGGGCACATTAATTATCGCCTCCATCTACTGGTCTTTAAAACGGAGAAATAATTAAATGCACTTTTTAATAAGATATGGTTCTGGGAAAGCTGGATCATTTATGAATTGCTAGAGGTGCACCGAGCCGCCTTTTACCTAGAGAGACAGAATTTATGCCAAACACCCCGCTGATTGTTCAGGAGGTAAAGAACCAATAGCTGCATGTGCAGAGGTTTAATTTAAAGTGTGTTTCTCACTAGGCTGCTCACAACACTTAATTAAACTCTGCTGTTTTGGCAATGACAAATGCTATAGTGCACAAGGAACCAGAGCTGCAGTGACTGAGAAGCTATTGTAATTTCTTTCATGTGCACTGGCAGCCGGTCTCAGGTCAGGAAAGAAAAGAAAGGAAGAAAGAAAGAAAAGAAAGAAGATTTATTTGAGGTGCTTGATGGAAGTTGCCACTTTTAAGCATCTGCTTTGCGAGTGTCGCAGAATGCTTCCTAGCAGGGCTTTTTCTCAGCCTGAACTTGCCGGAACTCAGTTCCGGCACCTCTCAGGTGGGCACCATTGCCATTCTAAGAGAGCAAGGTGAGTTCTGGCACCTCTTTTTTCTGGAAAAATAACACTGGGTATGAGGACATATGAAGCTCTCTGCTGGACCAGACCAAGGGCTACCTAGTCCAGCATCCAGTTGTCACAGTGGCCAGTGAGATGTCTATGGGAAGCCGGCAAGCAGCGCATGAGTACAACAGCACTCACCACTGCGTGATTCCCAGTAACTAGCATTCAAAGGCATAGTGTTCCCGACAGGAGAGGCTGAACATCGTCCTTGTGGCTAGTAGCCACTGAGAGCATTATTCATTATGAATTTGTCTAATCCCTTTTACATCCACCCAAGTTGGTGGCCATCACTACTTCTCATGGGGGCGAATTCCATAGTTTAGCCATGTGCTGTGAGAAGAAGCACCTCCTCTTCCTCTGTTCTGAATCTAAAATCCAGATTCAGGGACTGTTTGTGGCCACTGCACTCTCCACTCATGGGAAAATGAGCAGTCAGGTTGTCTTGCCTTTCCTTTGGTGGGAGATAGGTGTTTCCTTGATAATGGTTGCTGCTGATTATTTAGTAAAGGTCTGGTTCTATGATAAAATTAGTGCCCCTTCCGTATACAGCTATTCTTTTTCTAGCTCATGTCTGTCTACAGTGGAACCTCAGTTTTCAAGTGTCTCAGAAGCCAAACGTTTCGGTTTTCAAGCGCCAAAAGCCTGGAAGTAATTGCTTACATTTTTGAACGCGCCTCAGAAGTCGAACGGCTTCCAAGGCGCACTTCTCAATTTTCTCAATTGAAATTGCCAACCGTCCATTGTGCCTCGGTTGTCGAACATAACAGAAGTCGAACGGTCTCTTCCGGAATGGATTACGTTTGACAAAGCGGGTTCTCCATCATGGAGAGCACGTGTTGCGGAGGGGTTAACAAGACAACCCCTGTTGCTGGGCGGGTTAGTTTGTAGGATGGCCACTGTTAGTTAGTTTGTAGGATGGCCACTGTTGTGATTAGGCCCGTCCTGTTGCAGGGCAAATACTGATGTTGTGAGTTGTTGATTGACAGCCATAGCCTTTAAAACTCCAGGCATGCAGCGTGGGTCTTTTATTTTCGCTGCGTGCAACGGATCTCCTGCCTGCCCCCCCTTGCTATGCCTGTCATGGGGTTGTCTGCCTTGGGGCAGGGGCCCGGTAGGAATTTTGCCCATTTGGCTGATTGGCTGGTGCCATTGGGTTTTTGCCTACTGTGTAGCAAATCGTCACAACTTGTAAGGTTGTGGTTAGGCATTGGTTCAAATTTGGTTGGTGGAGGGGTAATGAATTGGCTGTGCCCACCCCTCAAAATGCTGCTGCTGCAAGGGTATTCCATTAAAGGAATCCAGGGGCTCATCATGTTTTTGTCCGTATCCCCGACAAGGGGCTAGGGCCATGTAAGAGCCCCTGGGGCATTTGGGGGAGAGCTGAGGGCCTGACACCCAGCTCCTGACTTCTCCCCTATATAAGTGTTTACCTTACTGACTTTGCTGGCTAGCGGATGCCAATTCTGTCCCAGGCGGGGGACAGATTGCTGAAACCGATGCCTAAGCAACCACTCACATTGATTGTATTTAAATAAAGTTGTGGCCAAAATTATGCCAAAAAACCTTAAACTTAAATTCTGTGTGATGTGTGAATTTATTTGGGGGGGATGTCTTAGGACCTCATCACACAACCGAGGTTCCACTTGACTAGTAATTGGTCAAATGTTTGTTCTGCCCTGGCACAAAATTTATCCTTTGGTTCTGCCAGCATCCACTCTTTTGAACTCCCTGCAAATGGCATGACTCGACCAGTACCCACCAACGTGGACGGGGCCCACCCGTCAAATCTGGAGCTGGCCTTAGCCAAAGATAACAATAACATTCAGAACTCTTTTGGCTTCTCTAAGAAGGTTAATATGACGTCAGACCACTGGTCCATCTTGCTCTGTATTGTCCATACCAACTTGGCAGGGGCTCTTAAGAGTGTCGCACAAAAGTCTTTCCCTGCCTTAGCAGGAGATGCCAGGGATTGAACCCAAGAACTTCTGGGTGCAATGCTGATGCTCTGCCACAAGAGCTAAAATGGCACCACTGAACACCCCGTCCCCCCAATGAATCTGGCAGTTTCCTTATAGTCTCTTTTTTGAAATTTCAGCTGGCACAAGCTGAACTTTATTCCACTGAAACTAATGGAGTTTGCAAAGTAGGCTTTCAATTCTCCCCATACATCCCTAGCATAATTTAATGCACGGATCATAAAGGTGGTATCTGATGAAGTTTAGGGGATGCTTTGCTGCTTTTTACACTGACGTACAGGCAGTCAAAGGGATTGTAATAGTGAGAGCTCAGGAATGGTGGTTGTGTTGTTGTTTTTAATAAAAGAAACCGGACAATTTTCTTTAAAATTGCAGTTAAAATGGCCAGCGTGCTGTCCTGTAAGAATAAAAGAAAACACTGTGAAAAGATAGGATATTAAGGATGCTTGTGTTTCTCTATCAGTAAATAATACATCAAGGTGAAAGAGGAAGAGAGGCGAAGAAGAATTCTTCTATCAGTTTCATTCCAGTTGCTCATGTAGAGAGAGAGAGAAAGAAGATTTTGGCCACCCTGTTCTGGTCTTCAGAAAAAGCTACCTATGGGGCTAAAGTTAAGCAGGGCTGGGGCCTAAGATGATAATCCCTTTTATTTATATGGGGATTGGTAAAGAGACTGCTCAGATGAAATAGTGGTATTGATTTCCTGCGTTCTTCATGTGACGCTCCTGCTGGGCGCCTGCTATCAAGCATTTGAGCAGGGCAGAAAAGCTCATTTCTCAAATGTTGGTGTAAATCCCTTTAGAACTTCTCCAAAAGACTGTTGATCTTTCTGTAAACAACACACCAGTTTGGGATGTTTTCTCCCCCAAGCCCAACAGACATTGCACTTAATCTAATTTACAGTTTCCTTAACGAATTAGTTGAATCCCATTATTTCCTTATTGCACGTGCTGGCACAGATGAATTACCATAGGGTGTCCCCTCCTCCTTCAAGGGAGTTGCGTAGAGGATAAGTGGGCTGTGTGTTGTGATGTAGGAAGGCAAAGCTTTCTATCTTTTGCCTGCCTCCTTTTTGGCTGCATAGAGACTTTTGAAACTCATTGCACCTACTAAGGGTATCCTTTGATCAGTTTTAAGAGCCCCTCTCACCTCCTGGGCCTCTATCTATTTATCCCTAGTGCAACTCCATTCATAAAAGCACATTGGAATGCCCTCATTTATGCTGGCTCTATCTAAGACATCTTTCTGGCTGCAGGAACTGATAAGAATCCAGCTTATCTGCTGGGATTGTGCATGTGCAGCCTCTACAGAAGGTTCTTCTGTGGTTGGAGCTGCATGAGGTCTAGATACAGAAACATCTCCTGCGCAGCAATCCCAGTTACACCTGCATATGTGTGTGCAAAAGCCCCAACGTATATCACCCCTCCTCAGATGCTGCTTTTAACCAAAGAAGATGCCACATCTAATTTGGCTTTATGAGTTGCATTTACACCTTACATTGCAATAGATGAATTACAGGTCTGCAATCAAATTAGACGAGTTTTAAGCTTTGCCCACCCTCCAGTTCTTAAAAGCAGATCAAGCTGTTGCTGGGTTTTTCTTTCTTAAACTATCTGGCTATAGTCTCTTTCAAGCGGCTTCTTTCATTTCTTTCTATTCTGCATTAAAGTGCAAAACTTGTTTATGAGAAGGATGCTCAAGAACAAGGAGACATGCCAACATTTACTGGTAGTTCAGTCTTTCACCACCGTTTTGCATAGCATCCTTTATTTTTCCTTCTTATTGTTTTACTTCCTAGTCCTCCCGCTGAGCATTCTGGGAGTCCTTCCTGCAAAACTATGGAGAAGTCCTAACCTATTCGTTTATCCAAGGGGGAGTAGCCAATGTCCAGCTTTCAGAATCCAACTGGTGGCTAGACTGGAAGAGGTGGATGGTGGGCTGCTTACTCCTAAGCGTTTAGGAAATGCTCCCAAATAAATGTGCATAGGACAATGGCAGCTTCTTTGTCTTTCAAGACTGCAATGGTTGTACTGTGTTGTGACAGACAGACAGACAGACAGACAGACAGACAGACAGACAGACAGGGAGAGCCCTCCTTTCTCTTCCCTCCTCCGAGAACTTTTTTCTCTACTAGCAACCAGCTGACTGAATCTGAAGCCAATTGGCTGTCAACGGGGCTGCACATCTTCTTCCTATTTCCGAGAAGCACATAAACGACAGGAAAGCCAGTTTTTAAACCCCTGGTGCTCAGTCATATGTATGTTCAACGTCTCATTGAAATGCTTGCTGCGGTTACGAACAGCATTTTTTGGAACGATTAAAATAAAACTTTCATATACTGTAGTGCCTTTTGCTGGCTATATATCTGTATAGATGGAGGGGGAAAGAGAGAGAGAGAGGGAGAGAGAGAGAGGGAGAGAGAGAGAGAGAAATTCAGCCAGGGCCTATTTACCCTACACATTTCTTTTAAAACTCCAACAATAAAACCAGCCCATTTTAAACGGTAGATTAAAAAAAGCAGTGAAATTGATGAATGCCTTTTGGCAAGTACAGTTGAGCTGACATGGGGTTTTATACATTACTGACACTGTCAGTGATTTCTGTGATTGTGGCTACAGCTGGGGTATTATTATTGCCACGTTACAGTGCTACTGTTGGGAGGCTATTGCATAGTCACAGCGGGAAGTGTTAGTGGCATTTCATGTTTGTGACCTGTAGTAATTGTACTGTTTTATAGCAGGACTTTGGGAAATCCACAGCGAGGAAGGCAACAGAACCCAGCCAGCTGGTTTCAAGTTAGTTGGTGCGAGGGTGTGAGCTGCCAAGTACTGGTTGTCATTTGCTGGCTGGCACCAGCAGTTGAGTCAGGTGGACACTGGGAAGATGAAATCGCAACTGCCCTTTCAGAAAAGTATCCTTGCCTGGGCATCCATTGTTGACGGGTTGTGTTTGATCTGGATACCTGCAGGCGCATGATAATAATGTTAGCTGTCCGGCCGACCTTCCTGCTTTTCCTTGGTATTTATTGAATTACTTCCTTCTTCAGATGAATGGTGCATAGGTAGCAAATGGCATGACTTGTACCTGTTCCAGTTGGTACTAAGCAGAGAAAAGATGAGCAAGGACAACAGAGTTCCAGATTATTGAAATGCTAACAAATAAAACGCAGGAGAAAGTGTTTTTGTTGGGTTGTGGTTTTTCTTTAGTATTGTGTAGAGATTGTATTATTGTACCTTGGTTCAAGAACAGCTTAGTAGTTTATGAACAACGTGGATTAAGAACGGTGCAAACCCGGAAGTAGGTGTTTTGGTTTGTGAACTTTGCCTTGGAATAAGAACGTGTTGAGTGTGTTCCATTTGTAAACTGAGTCCCCCGCTGCTATGGGAAAGCACGCCTTGGTTTAAGAAGGCTTTGGTTTAAGAACAGACTTCCGGAACGGATTAAGTTTGTAAACCAAGGTACCACTGCATATTGTTGCATTGATGCATGCTGTTGCTGTGAGGAACAGATGCATGCTGACCCTGGGTAGCATGTGATTTGGACTGAATAGGTCATACTGGAATTAAAACAAAAACAGAAATACTCTATTTTGATTTGCAAGTGCTCTGTGTCCATATAGGTGTTCCCCGACATGATTTCTTGGTTGTAAAAGTGGCTAGGAATTTAGGGCCAATTCCGAAGCGACCTTCTTCACATAATGAGCAATTGCGTGCATGTTCTTCTTTTGAAAATGAACAAGGGACTCCTGACCTTGATAGCTGGGGTGAAAGGGGCTAGGCGTTTGCCCCCACTGCAGCCCAGATCTCGGTACTAACTATGCAATACCTATTTGCATTGGGAAAATTGTTCCAGTGGCTGTATTGGGATTTCTTCTGCCAACACCAGAAGCAGTCGTAGTGTGGTGTGGTGATGGGAGAATTATCTAAACTGGGACTAAGACATGCAGTGGGGTAAAAGGTGATAGAATGATAAAGGTGATAAAGGTGATAGAATGGAATTTCCTGATAAATGATGAGTCAGTAGTTCCACACTACATTTTCCATTTCTGCTTACTTTCTTCTATATTGGCTACTTTAAGGTCAATAGTAGATTGTCTTGTTGACCTTCAGATAGCCATTCTGGAACAAAGAAACTTCAAAGGAAACCTCTAGGATGAAACTGCCAGTTTGCACTTGCTTTTTTACTCAAATCGAGATTGTGGGCTGCTAGCTCACTGCAGTATTCAGTTTTATGATAATTTTTATTGTTTTATAGTCTGATTTTCTGTAGATTGTTTTTATGTATACCACTTAGAAATGTGAATAATTAAGTGGTAAATAAATGTTTATAATACAATAATAAAAAGTGTTAATTAGCTCAACAGTGCCAAGATATTTACGTTACCACCAACACCGCCTTGTTAATGTGTCTTCATAAAATTATCATGGTCAGTCCATTTAATTACCTTCTAACCTTACTCTTTGTGTGTGTGTGTGTGTGTGTGTGTGTGTGTGTGTGTGTGTGTGTGTGTGTAATGGAAGGCTGCAAATTCTTGTTCAGCATTTGTTGTCATTTATGTTGTCTTTTCTAAGATTTACATTTTTATACATTTTTACATCTCTCTCTCTCTCTCTCTCTCTCTCTCTGTGTGTGTGTGTGTGTGTGCATGTGTGTGTGTGTTGTGCATGTGTATACCTATTTAGGATTATACTTCTTGCATCCAATGAAGTGAATTCTTCTCCACAAAACCATATGCCACAATTAATTTAGTAGTCTTTAAAGTGGCACAAAATTGTTTGTTGTTTTCATTTCACATGCATACAGATGGGATCAGAGCTGAATATTGGGATCATGGCAAGTAGCTCAACAAAAAGGTGCACATACTGTGCAGCAGTGGTGAAAAAAAGTGAATTTCATGGTGGAGGTAACTGGGCAAGGGATCAAAAACAAAACAGCCCATATTGCAATGCCTTTCTGCAAATATTTCACTGGGGGAGGCACACTGGGGGTGTGGGTGCGGCGTATGGTGGTGGAGGGGATGCTGCCACAGATGTGGCCTCGCACCAGTGGTGTGGTGCTATGCTGGTTGTGGCTGGGTTGGAGGGCACTGAGGTGTTGGGACTGGCAGCTGAGCTTCACCAGAGCACCATCCTCAACCTTTTCTGCCTCCGCCTGTCCTTGTTGCCTGTTTCTGTTGTTTCTAGCCTCTGCATCTCAAAAAGGATGCTGTATAGCTGGAAAGGGTCACTGAAAATGGTCAGGGGTCTGGAGTAACACACCTCTGGTTGCAGCTCTGGAGTAACACACCCTCTGGGACTTTCCAGTTTAGTAAGAAGGCAGATATATGGAGGATACATGGTAGTAGAGGTTTGCGTGTCAAAACCCCGAGGCCTCCCCCTAATACAGTATATTAGGTTAATGGGCAAATTTGGGCCAGAACTTTATTGGTTACAGAATGTGAGCGGTATTGGCTTAGGCATTGGAATGGAATTGACTATATCTGACTCCTGCCCGCCATGCAGTCCAGTAAGGGTCAACCACCAATAGGGGTAGCCCTGTTGATGTACATCAACTAAGAGCTCCCCCCAGGGTCCCCGATGGCAATAAGAAGGCCGGAACAAGAAGGGAGATCCCCCGGCCACACGGCTACTTAAATGTGTTAAGCCACGCCCCCTGGTCAACTGGATTGGCTGGTCGGGGGCCATGATGCAGCCCAGGACTCCCTGATGATGCGGGGGCTTGGCCAGCCCCCGCTGTGTGCGGGAGGCCACATGGCCTGCCCGCAACACTGCCCCACAAGGAAGTGGAGAGGCCTTATAGAATTATGCTAAGTGGCTAAGGAGAAGTTTCCCTCCCTCCCTCATAATTCTAGATCCCAGGATACTCCTCATGATGCTGGAGAATTGGGGGCAGAGAAAAGGAAGCACTTCTTTTTGCAAGGCATAGTTGAACTTTGCTACCACAAGAAGCAGTGATGGCCACGGAATCAGATTCTTAAAATGGAGATTAAATTCAGGGAGGATAAGTCTATCTGTGGCTACTACTGTATTTATGATGGTCATATGCTCCAAGTTCAGAGGCACCATGCCTCTGAATTCTAGTTGCTGGAATCATGAGCAGAAGAGGGCTATTGCCATCATGTCGTGCTGGTAGACTTCCCAAAGTGGGAAATGGGAAGCTAGACTAGATGGGCCTTTGGATCTGGTCCAGCAGAGCTCGTGTTTTGCTTGCACCAGACTGATGTGTTTGCATTCATATCATTCACTAGCTGTGTGCAGTTAAGAATTCTGGTGATGATTTAACAATATTAACCACAATGGTAATATCTATGAAAAAAATTAATAGACCAGCATCCTATTTTTTCTTCCACTTCCCAGATGCAGAAAGGACCATTTTCAACTACAATCCTACTCTTTCCTTATCACTGATAATCAATCTGACAAGACGTTTAATCTGAAATAACTATACTGTGATTTGCAAAAAGAAAAGAAAAAAAAACATTTCTGGGAGAATGAGACTTAAGAAAAAATAATTTTGCGAGGCTTTTGAAGCACTCTCTCTTCTAGTTTTTAAAGCTTCGCAAATGGATTTTAAAGGATAATCTTGTGTTGTTTTTTTATGACTAAACCCTCTTTTCCATATTAAGAGCAATACCCAGAAAGCAATGTTATGTTTCCCCTCCCCAGTAGGTATTGCTTTTGATGAGAAAATAAGTCTAGATCTATTTACATATTGGCAAAACTAAAACCACCTGATCCAGAGGAATATAGTAGTGCTCTGGAAAATGTGAATGATAATAATAAATAGAGCCTCCTGAGCAATATTTTGAAGGTGTTCCCCAGCATTGCCAAAGAAGTTAATAAAGTAGTCAAAAATCATTCTGCCACTTTCCCCCCCGCCAAAGAGGATCCTACTTAATGCTCCATTTAATTTGCTCAAATGTCAAGACACATCAAACGGGAAATTTATTGTATTAGTCACTGAAAGAGATATAGTTGGGGCATCATGATATCTAAAGATGATTAATAAAAATAGCTATTGATTTTGCAAAGACAATAAATCCAGCTGATTACCTTATTCCATAGAGGGACAGTCTTAGTTCATTTTGTATTCTGAAAATATTTCTATGCCTTTTGTTGTTAGGATTTCAGAAAACTGAGAACTGCAGAGTAGGAAGATGACAATTTAGCCCCCAGTACAAGCTACTTTTATACCATTGGTTTGTTCGTAGTTTTTCTCCTGTGAAAAAGTGAATTGACTTCACAGTATTTCATGAGATTAAACCCTTCATGAGCTTTGAAAATCTGCTCCCCTCCAAATATTTAAAAATATAAAGCTCGGTGTCTATCAGCATTCGTTAAAAATTGTTTCACAGTTCTTGGCATTATTTTTGGCATCAAGTCACTTCCATTTTGTCTGAAAGCTTAAGAATGACCTAGAGACAAGGAAAGCCTCTTGAATAATCAGCATCCAAAGAGCCTTTCAATAAGTTACACTTTTTGGAGATGCAGGAGTACCGGTAATCCTTTTCTTTCATGTGTAGGCAGCAGAGTTGGGCAAATATCTCAGCACGCTTGTCTGATTCACTGAAAGGTCTGTAACACCTGGAACTCCAATTGGAGTCCAAAGCACAAAGGTCTGCGAAGATGTCACGCCTAAGTATTCCAAATTAAAGATGATGGGTCAATTGAAAAACTGTGCAGTCAATACCTTACTTGCCTGGTCTGAGGCAGGCTGATAATCTGGGCAGAGAAGCAGGTTTTCACACACAGATTCCCTTGGATCTCAACATGCGGTACACATAATATAATAATAATAATAACATGGCTTCCTTTGAATAATAAAGACCACAATGCAATGCACTAAAGGTATGCTGCAGCAGTCACTGCAGATAACTGCCATGATCATCTCTTTGGAGGGGAAGAGGTTTCTATGAGGCCTCTGTATACTTAATTTGTTCTTAAGCTGAAACTGTTCTTATCCTGGGGTGTGCTTTTGCTAATGGGGTTTCCCGCTGCGCGCATGCCTTTCGCCCGTGATTTCCATTCGCATCCTAGGGCAAAGGTTGCAACCAGGAGCAGCTACTTCCAGGTTAGTGGAGCTCATAACCTGAAGCGTTCATAACCAGAAATGTTTGTAACCAGAGGTACAACTGTATTTACTCCACTGAGCAAAACCACGTGTATTCTTGGTTGCCTTTGAGATGAGCAGCCAGGGGGTGGTCACAATGTCCGCACTGACTCCAGCTGACCGTGTAGCAGTTGCAGGAACGCAAATGAGCACTCCAAGCTTCAACGTAACAACTGTAACAATACCAGTGATGGAATTAGGCATCATTCCACAATTCACATTCCCAGCATCTTCTTTATTTGATTAAAAAAAACAGCCACAGGGGATCTTAAGAGATTGATATCAAGGCTGTGATGTGGCGCACGGGGATTGGGGTTTCAGCTTTCCCCGTAGCAGCCAACTCCTAGGGGCCAAGGGGTCTCCCCCCCTAAAATATTTGAAAGGACTGGGGCCCCCAAAGATGATGGACATTGTCATTCAAAGGGTGTGAGTGCACCACATCATGTGATCAATTATGCAGGGCGTAAAACATCAAACATCAAAAAATGTGGATTTAGAAGAGATCCGATTTAGAAGAGATCTAGCCCAACCCTCTGCAATGCAGGAATCCTGCCCACAGATGTCCCAGGCTTGGCTCGAAACAACAACCTTCTGGTCAACAGCCAGGCGCACTGACCCATTGAGCCACAGTAAACGGTAGAGGAGGGTAGAGCTGACTTCCGTCCTCACGTAAGCCCCCAGACTTGCTTTTTGTAAAGGCAAAAGGCGTCAAGAACTCCCACAGCATGCCTAGCTTGGCCTTAAATGATTGTTTCAGATTTAGTGGGGGCGCTGTTTAAAAGGCGATATTGACCATTGCTCGACAGTGATACAAAACTAGGGCCAATATAATTGTTGTTTATCATGTTCCCTTCCTTATGATGCTCCCTGGTAATTCCTTGAACAAACCAGGGCTTTCTGAAGATATTAGCCATAGTCAAGGGTTCAGGGAGGGCATGAGAGCAGACACAGTCCTCAGCTCATCACAGAACACACTGCATTTCAAACCTTTGCATGTTCAGCAGAAAGGTTCAAAGGGAGATTCGAATTGCAGTCAAGGTTGGAAGGACTGCAGTGGAGCCAGGCCATTCTTGGATGCTGCTTGCCTATTTGAAATTAATGATGTAATCATTTTCTTTTAGTGGTGCATCTCTCTCTCTCTCTCTCTCTCTCTCTCTCTCTCTCTCTCTCTCTCTCTCTCTCTCTCTTTCTCTCTCTCTTTTCCCAAAGTTCCTTTGGTTTGGGCACCTGGAGATATATTCATAAAACATACGCTATTGCCATGTTCTGGCTTCTTTATTTCAATTGTGTCAGGGGAATGTCTAGCCCTCAGGCTCAGATTATAGAATGTCTCTTGTGACATGATCATGCCAATATAAGAACAGCGATAGTGTTCCATTGCAATTTCATGAATTGTATGTATAGCCTCAGGCTATACATACAAGAAATGTATCTAAAAGAGATTTCTCTGAGACAATGCACACACACACACACACACACTCTCTTTCTCTCTCTCTCACACACACACGGTTAGAAAGGGGATGGGAAAGAAACAGGATTTGTAGAGCTAATGCAAGTAATTCCAAGAAGGGAGGTATTCTTGTGCTTCCTATTTCCGTGGCGGATTCGCCCCTCCCCACAGAAGTGATTCTCTCTCTTCCACTTTCCCCCAATCTACAGTATATAAACTCCCTTAAGGTATCTTTTAAATCATATGCATGAAATATTGTGCAATAACGTTGTTGGTCTTTATTTCCTTTATTACAATTTAAGGCTGGGAATATCTAGCATTCGGTTTTGCAGTAGGCCTGAGGTGGGTGTTTTTAGAACCCACCTTATTTTTATGGTTCAAAGTTGTTTTTAATTGTTTTTAATGCCCTGGGACATTACGGGTGAAGGGTGGGCAATAGATAAATAGATAATAGTAACCAGCACCTAATTACCATACACATATGCAATTTTTCCAGCATTTTGCATTCATCTTATTTCCTTCATGTACACGATTTAAGGGGAATGTAAATTGAGTGGTTAGTGTGCATAACAACTGGCCATTGTGCCCATTCCCCAGGCCTCATGCAGAATGTGTACATAGCCCATCAATAATGGGGGAAGTGTGCCTATTTCCATCCTAAACAGATAATCCCTGTTGGGGAATATTTAACTTCATTTTGTACATTCTTGGGCCATTGTGCATAATTCCCAACAGGCTTTCGGGAATGTGATATCTCACTTGAATTATGTTCATTCTCTGGTCATTATGCATGATCTGGTCAGTATGCACATTATCCAATCCCCCCCCCCTCTAGCTGAGAAGAAGTGTACATGCAATCTGCACCCCCAAACACCCTTTGGATGCTTGCAGCCTGCAGCATAATATTACATGTCCCACAACATACCCTCCCACTGATCAGCAGGAGGAAGGGATGGGGCTCCGGAAAAGGATTAACTTCTTCTGCAGTTCAGTTTCCTTTCCACCACTCTCAGCAGAAGGTCTCCCCAGAAATGGCAGTTGAGTGGGACCAGAGGTACTTCGGTCTCTCCCAGCCCCCTTTTCTCTGCCGGGTAACCATCAAGATGGTTAACTCACCCCTCCCCAATGATTCTGATGATGATTAGCCCCCCCATACTGCTATTTAGCTTCCCCCCAAGCTTAAGGAAGAGGAAGTGAAGTTTTAAAACATCCTTTTTTCCTGTGATCCACCTTGTGGGCCGGTCAGCTGACTCAACTACAACTCTTAACAGCCTTCACCGGTAGCCTTGCGAGCTAGTGCTGATAGGAGTTGGAATCCAACAATATCTGAAAGGTCATAGGCTTCCCATCTCTGACTTAGCTTTTTTTTCTTTCTCTGTAGATGATAGGTAGGTAGGTAGGTAGGTAGGTAGATAGATAGATACGTAGGTAGATAGATAGATGATACACACACACACACACACACACACACACACACACACACACCACCACCACCACCACCTTCATTAACATAACTTACATTCTTTTAATTTCACCTTTTTGCATTTACAGCTTCTTCCACAATAAGCTTCAGCACCTAATTATCTCGCTGTCTGTACAATCTCTTCCTTCAACATATTTATTAGTTATTCCAAGGCAGCATTTTTCTAAGGTTTGCTTTTCCATTTCTCCCAGATCTGGGGCAGTTCTCAGATCTCCTTGTATTTTATACCTTTTTTTATAAAATGGTACTTGAGGAATTGAAAAAGAAATCATCCCTCTTGGCCACAGCCTTCTTATTTCAACAAGAGATTAAGATCTCGTTAAAATTACAGAGCATATTAGTCACTGAAAGACAAGCTCATTTAATGAGCTTACTGCATGTCACCAACTATTATTATTATTATTATTATTATTATTATTATTATTATTATTTCTATACTGCCCTTCAACAGAGAATCACAATACAAAAAACACAAAAACACATAGCATAGCATAGCATAGCAACAAACAAAAACAATACAGTACCCCCTCCCCAGTTTAAAAGGCCACAGATTGTTTAATTAGCCAAAGGTATGGGAGAAGATGAATGTTTTAGCCTTGTGTCTATCAACCATTTGAACTGATTGTGGAACAAACAGATATACACATACAAACACGGCAGGTCAAGTGGGTTTAACCCTGGGAACTGTAGTTTTCTTAGGGAGAAAAAGCACTTTTATCTGAGGGAAATTGCGCTGTGAAATCAAAACCAAAATGGTCGCCATTCTCTCATGATAAAAATAAAATGGGATGCCCTGCTTTTCCAGGGAGACGTGCGGGGTGATAGCATAAGATAAAATTTGCCATGTTGGTGCAGTAGGAGAAAGAGTCCCCACCTATTCTATGGCTCTTGCCTTGGGGAAAAACAACAGCAAGGAAGATGCAGCTCCAATTATGATTGCACATTGTTATTCCTTAGAGTGAAATTTCTGAAAAGAGAAATTAAAAGGGTATTCATCAAAAACCATTTGAATAGTGAATAAATGCAAGGAGATTTAAATCTGCTTGTGGTTACACAACAAGCAGAATGGAAAGCTAAATTCATGGAATGAATTATCCACTCAGCTGTACAAACATGCACATTTCCTTCAAGGCATGTGGGCACCGAGGAAATAATGTCATATCACTTTTAGAAATGTTTCTGGAATGGGTTGCTGGATGATCAAACTCATACCCAAAAGCTTCAGATTATCTAAGAGCTTTTCCTCATTGGCTCCATTCAGATTAGAGTCGTGAGTGTGCAATGCCTGCTCCTAAGGGCCTCTGAATGTGAGAAAGGCAAAGGGGCAGGGCAGGCAACAGGGAGGGAAGAGAGAAAGCTGTTGGAGAGATAGAAATATCTGGGAGGAGAGACAAGGGGGAGCAGCTAAGGAAGACAGGCCTGAGGAGGAAGAGAAGGGAGGAAAGAGGGCCGATCAGAGAGCAGCAGACTCTGGTAGACCGAAACACTCATGGCGGAAGGACCAGTGGTGGAATCTGCCATTCAACTAGCAGCAGAACTAGCATTAGGGATGGATTGATCTGCCAGTTTCAGTTTCTTTTAGTGCCCTATTTTTCTAATCTTAAATCTTAAATTCAGTTCTCCACATTTGTGTTTTTAGGGGGGGGGAACCCTCAAAAAATTCTCAGCCTTTTAGCCTGAATTAGTTCTAATTTTGGGGGATGCGGGTGGCGCTGTGGTCTAAACCACTTGGCCTCTTGGGCTTGCCGATCAGAAGGTTGGCGGTTTGAATCCCAGCAACGGGGTGAGCTCCCATTGTTCGGTCCCAGCTCCTGCCAACCTCACAGTTCGAAAGCACGTCAAAGTGCAAGTAGATACATAGGTAGGAAGGTAAATGGCGTTTCTGTGTGCTGCTCTGGTTTCGCCAGAAGCGGCTTAGTCATGCTGGCCACATGACCCGGGAAAACTGTCTGCAGACAAACGCCGGCTCCCTCGGCTTGTAAAGCAAGATGAGTGGCAGAGTTGTCAGCGACGGGACTTAACTGTCAGGAGTCCTTTACCTTTAGTCCTAATTTTGCATATACAATGGTACCTTGGGTTACAGATGCTTCAGGTTACAGACTCTGCTAACCCAGAAATAGTACCTCGGGTTAAGAACTTTGCTTCAGGATGAGAACAGAAATTGTGTGGCAGTGGCGCGACGGCAGCAGGAGTCCCCATTAGCTAAAGTGGTACCTCAGGTTAAGAACGGACCTCCAGAACGAATTAAAAGGGAGTGTAACCCCATCCACAGCAGCAACCTTCCCTCCATCTCATCTAGGGAACTGCCTGCTAACAGTGCCTCTGTGTTATCTGGATTGAGTTTCAATTTATTGGCTCTAGTCCAGTCCATTAGCGAGGTAAGACAACAGTCCAACACATCCACTGCCACACTTGTGGATGTAAAGGAGAAGCGGAGTTGTGTGTCATCAGCATGTTACTGACAGTGTGCTCCAAAACTCTTCCCTCTGTGTGTCCTTGCACCTGTCATGGCCCTGGAGTCAGAATACTCTTCTTCAGGGGGAGAGGTCACGGGTTCTGAATCAGAAGGTGAATGGCAGGCCGGCCAAGCGCCAGAAGCACTCTTTTGCTTGGAATGTTTTCTAAACAGTCTCCTCTGAAGAGACTTGGCCTAGTAGTAAAAGGCTGCCGCCCTTGAATGGAAGAAGGGAGAAGGGGTGGAGGGAGAGGCTCTCGCAGCAGACGGACTTGACCCCTGAACTTGCACAGTGATCGGAACTTGTTGCTCTCAGTCGGATGATGCAGCTGCCTGGATTTCGCAATGTGGCTTCTGTGCATAGAATATGTATTTCTGTGTACAGTGTGCACAAAATGTGTACAGTGGTACATCGGGTTAAGAACTTAATTTGTTCCGGAGGTCTGTTCTTAACCTGAAACTGTTCTTAACCTGAGGTACCACTTTAGCTAATGGGGCCTCCCGCTGCCGCACAATTTCTGTTCTCATCCTGAAGCAAAGTTCTTAACCCGGGGTACTATTTCTGGGTTAGTTGAGTCTGTAACCTGAAGCGCCTGTAACCTGAGGTACCACTGTACACAAGAATACATATTTTGTTATTTAGAATGGTTACAATGCATTCAAATGCATGCAAAATGTGTACCTATGGAAAATGTACTGGAAAGTATGTGTTTTGCATGAAAAGGTACATCTAAAATGAACATTTTAAATGTCGACAGACTGGGGCAGAATAGACCTATGATGGAGTCCCAGTGAAACTGAAAGGGGGGTGGAATTAGATGGCTCAGTCCCTCCCTAATGGACTTACAATCAAGGTGTTAGAAGTAGTTGCTACTGAGTGAATATACACAAATAAGGAACCCCCATAGTGCTTCTTTTGCTAGCTGTCATGGATCGTTCACAAATCATAGGAATTAACATAGGAAACTGCCTCATGCCAAGCCAGACTGTTGAGCCATGAGCTCAGTATTGTCTCCTTTGATTGTCAGTGGCTGTCCAGTGGCTGTCTATCTTGGAGTTGCCAAGAATTGGACCTGGGGCATTCTGCATGCAAAGCAGCTTTTCTGGCACTGAGATGTGAATCTTCCTTCCCCTTCCCAGCTAAGAATCTCCAATTAAGATCAAAGTACATTTGAGCTGGCTTACCTGGGTGAATAGGCTCAACTTGTTCCCTCCCAACCATCTCTGGAAATAGGGATAAGATGGGATATATTGCATGAACTGATGCCTATGAATATATTGTTAATTTTTTCCTATTCACAGAAATTGTACTGGAAGTCTACTTGTAGAATACTGGGTCACCTAGTGGCACTGGAAGCCACCAGATGGGTGGGGCATAATAAAAGGAGGAGGAGGAGGAGGAGGAGGAGGAGGAGGTCCAGCATCTGGCGGTTCCCTCACTGCAAGAAGCCAAGTTACATGGAACCAGGCAGAGGGCCTTCTCGGTAGTGGTGACCACCTGTGGAACGCCCTCCCATCAGATGTCAAGGCAATAAGCAACTATTTTACTTTTAAAAGACAACTGAAGGAGGCCCTGTTTAGGGAAGTTTTTAATGTTTAATGCTGTATTGTTTTTAATATTCGGTTGGAAGCTGCTGCCCAGTGTGGCTGGGGAAACCCAGCCAGATGGGCGGGGCATAAATAATAAATAAGTATTATTATTATTATTATTATTATTATTATTATTATTATTATTATAATTATATCAGGCTACATGAATTCTT
This sequence comes from Zootoca vivipara, assembly GCF_965207765.1. Classification (NCBI taxonomy): domain Eukaryota; kingdom Metazoa; phylum Chordata; class Lepidosauria; order Squamata; family Lacertidae; genus Zootoca; species Zootoca vivipara. The sequence continues at coordinate 30,907,278 of NC_142582.1, forward strand.
TTCATCCCAGTTGGTTATTATAAGAGCTGTAATTGTATTAACTAGTCCCTGAGCTTGCTTTTCTCTTCTTCCCTCCCCATCCCTCTTTCCTTGTGTGTGATATGTTCTGAAGACTCAGAACAGGGACATTTTTACTACTGATTTTTGTAAGTTACTCCAGAAGCCTATTCCGCCAAACAGCAGGGTCAAAATGCTTTAAATATGTAAATATAATATATATAATACACAAATATAAATATAATACATTTCTGCAACCAATCTCTGTACTCTGGGATAACTGGAAGAGATTGTGCTGTACACACACAGAAAGAGAGGGGGGTGGGAAGAGAGAGCATTTAAGCATTTAGGTATTGAAAAGTCGACACTGTTCTCAATTTGGTTCTGCATTCATGAGCCTATGTGGCAATGTCATGATACTATGTCTGATGTGATTAAGTCACAGAGGCTTTTTCAAACAATCAGATATTCCACATCCAGTGTGATGAAATGTCAGTGTGGCAAATGAGCTCAAGGATAGTGAAGGCAAAGAGGAAGTTAAATTGTACCAAGAAGAAAGAGGAGCCCAAGCAGATGATGGTTCTGGGACTGTATTGAAACAATCCAGAGTTTCAGCAAGCTATTGGTGAAACTGAAATTGGAGAATATTTGGTACAGCCTTTCCCTGAGGGAAATACAAGTGTATAAAAAGGTCCCGATCTTGACAAGGATGATTGACTTGGGAGTGAGAAAAATCAGGGGGGAAAACACCCCATCCTGAATTCAAAGACTGTTATCCCAGAATAATTGATCATGCAAACAGCCTGAAGTATACCCACGATTGTGTTTGTGTACATGAGAAAAAGAGAGAGAGAGAGAGAGATCAGAAGGGTGGAGTGCAGGCAGGGAGTAAAGTGGAAGGTTAGAAATAGTGAGCTATTATCCCATAAAGCAGATAATGTTTCCTGAATCTTTATTACTTTGAGTGGGTGCTGAACCATGGAAGCTTCTGAGGCAGGCACCCAGGGAGACCTAATTTGGTGGTTGACAGAGACATTAGTGAACATGTTTCTTTATAAAGGTGCTCTTATCTTAGACCTTGCATATGTACTATGGGTTTCTGCAATCCCCGTGATAAGTGGTGCTTCCTGTTTCACTGAATAGCGCAATAAATAGTCACATAAAACCCATATCATTTGGTGGCCTGTAAGTAAATGCCCAAGGCTCTCTTATGCCTGGTTTCTTACACTTCTTACACTTCTTCTTCTTCTTATACACTGTCTATCAAATTGATGGATGCCTGGTGTACATTTTAACCTCTGAATGTGGTCACTTGCGCATCCTCAACGTGTTCCATTCTTCTCCCCCACCGCACACCAACATTAATGCGTCCTTACGAACCCAAATCCTTGTTCCCCTTTGTAGGACCAAACATATCATGAACTGCAATCTTGCTGCCACCAGGAACCATTCGTTTTATGGGAGTCTGAAGAAAAGAAAGCCGTGTTTGACTAACTTTAAAAGTAAAAGTGTTAATTATTCAGTGGCAGTACCTTAATGTTGCTGTTTAGGCAGATACCATATTTATCTTAAAGTACCCCAGAGCAAAAAGGACCTGGGAAGAAGACAGGTACCTCTGGAACCATATTTATCATGTAAATAGCTCAGAAAAGGATACTGCCAGTTACATCTTTTAAATACAAAAATGCATGCATTTCACTATTTTGTAAATGCCAGAGAGATGCAGCATCCGTTAGAGTTAACAGTGCGGCACTTTTGTGTTCAGTAGCATGAATCATTAATCATGAGACAGGCCATATTCTTGTACTGCTTCTGCTTTCATTACTTGGCCTAATTAAACAGTTCTCTGAACTGGAATCTCAGATTCCTCTGTTACAGATTATCATTAATTATGGTGAAAGTGCTCAGAGATGTTGGACTCAATTATATTCTGCTCAACCTTGGCACGGTGTGATTCATTGCACAGCCTGCTTTGCAGATGTACTCTTTTCTTATCTTGCAGTCCCACTTTTGTAAATTGGGCTCCGCCAGCCAACAAACTAAGAGTTATGTGCTGCGTTTTCATTAAAAACATGTTGGAGAAGCACAGACCAATTAAGGATTCTGTATTTTATATGGAGTGATGAAGTGAACACTGGATTCTGGGAGAATTAGCTTAGCAAAGTAAAAAAAAAAGGCTCCAAAATACTATGGATGTTTTGCTAAATGTGTGCATGCCCCTTCTAGGAAATTTGGTCTTTATGGTTCTGGAAGTTGGTTTGGTCATCTCTAGCGCATGTGCTTAATCAAACTTTTTGCAGGAAGATTTTCCTTTCCTGTTTGTTAAAATACATATAGTGGCATCAAGGATTTAATTGTATGTGTGAGAATGGCAGCACACACCCAAACCTCTTCCCAGACTCTCCAAGTGTCCGGATTTTCCAGGGACAGTCCAAGAATTACAGAACCTGTCCCAGTTTCTTATTTGATCCTGGAATGTCCTGCTTTTCCTTCACTGGAAAAATATTGGAGGGGATCTAATAGGATGTCCATATTTTCTTTGGAGAAATGATAGAGGGTATCTCTCTCTCTCTCTCTCTCTCTCTCTCTCTCTCTCTCTCTCTCTCTCACACACACACACACACACACACACACACACACACACAAAAAGACACAACTCACTGGGAAAGACTGGGCCTGAAGCTCTCAGACTAGAAGGGGAGGAGTACAGTTTAACAGAATCTTGGTTTTGGCTATTAGTCTATATAGGTACAGTGAGATGATTATTGGACTCAACCACTCATACAAGGCTCTCGTGTGGAAGTGAAACTGTTTACTTCTGATATCCGACCTGCTCCCATTGAGTTCGTCTGGCTTGAAGAGGTTGCTCACAACAGATTCCATGCAAATTTAAGGAAAGTTGAATTAATGCCATTCAAGGTCCAGTGATTTTCAGAATACCTTCAGGGTATAATTTTCTTATATAGTTGTCCGCCAAGCAGTTCTTGAGTCTGGTTGACCGCTGTGAGAACAAAATGTTGGACTAGGTGGGCCTTTGGTCTGATCCAGCAGGTCTCTTCTTGTGTTCTTATGAGTCATTTCATCAGTGCTGAAATTTTGCACAAACTAAGTAAACTGCAAGTAAAATTCAAGTTTTATGGAATGGGTTTTCAAAAAACAAAGGAAACAGGGAAAACAGGCTCAGAAAGGGCATCATTGTTCTGACATGACAAAATATACTTAATGGTTACACAGTTCTATGTCATATTGTGTTTATAAATCTGTGCAGAAATTACTGTAACATATCAAAATTTCATTAGGCCAGGTGTCCATAAGTTGTCAAACAGCTTTTGTGGCAGGTGAGGTCTGGTTCAGGTTGAGTGCAGACCACGCCAGGCTTATTGCAACCTAAGTGTGGAATTGAATAGCATCCTATTACAACCATTTCATCTGTGAAAGAGTATCAGCTTGCCAGACAGAACGATTCCCTGCTCTCTTCCTCCTGTTTGTGTTCTGGGGTTCTCTCAAACAACCACCACTCCTGGGGCAATTTCAGGGAAAGCGAGTGAAGTTCAGTGAGAGGACGGGGGAAAGCCACTTTCCACAAGTGTAAACTGTTGCCCTAGGGCTTCTGCTGAGGGAGTTATTTAAGTGAATCCCTCCCAATATGTTTTGTATAGACTATTAGATTTTAGTTGGACTGGATGGCCCTTGTGGTCTCTTCCAACTCTATGATTCTATGATTCTAGTTGCTTCCTGTCCTATGTACAAGCAATAGAAAAATTTATCATTTTCATTTTTGTTGTCTTTTCTGTTAGAATAATACACTTCTTCTCCCCCCTTTTTTTCTTTGGCAGTGCTATGGGGCCTCTTATATTTGTCATAGCTGAGGGCCTAAGCAACCCCAACCCTGCACTTCATCACTACCCTGGCATGTCAGAGCATTGACACCGTGTATTTGTTTTAGATGGCTGTCATGTTCAGGGCTGGTAGAAGACATTTTGTTGCTTGAGGCAAAAGACAAGTTGGTGTGCTTCCCCTCCCGCACACCCCAATCACATGTGAATAAGATGACTGGACTGCTGATCTTATTTCACATCCTTCAGTGCACCTGAAGTTGCAGCAGGCTGGTTTAGGGGGTGTACAACAAGCAGGGTACTACCTTTGGCCCCATAGAATTGGCACGCCTGTCGGGCCCTGATGACTTTAATAACTATCACACATTTGCATGTAGTCCATCCCCTTTCTTTTAGTTGTAAGCATTGGCCCCTTCATTTTTTGAAAAAGGTAAAAGGTTTGTAAATGTCTTCAACCAAGGAAAAAGAAGCCAGTCTGCCATTTTGCAGTGCTTTTTGCAAGACTCAGAAGTCTGTTTGTTTGTGTTCCCTGGAGCTCACTTCCTGGTATGTGTGTTTTGTTCTGGGTTTGTAGGCATACAGATTTCACCACCGATGCCAATGAAAGCCCCCCTCCCCAAACAAAAGTATTTTTGCTTTCAAACTGTTCTTCAATAATTGAGATTAAGGGGCACAGCATTCAAGACTGTAGGGTCAAACACAGAGACGAAATAAATATTCAGGAAAAATGTCAAGTTCTACAAATTTCAAAAATCTGCATGACATACATTTTAATGAAGGGTTTTAAAAAAGAAACTGCAGGTAGTAAATTACGTGATATTTATGACCTACACATTGATTTCTTGGAGGCGATTCACAGAAGCAGATTGGCGTCCTAAAATCACATATCTGTGGGGACCAGCTAGTATCTAATGTAGGCAAGTGAAATGGTGACTTGATAGTGGCCTCTTTGGACCTCACAGATGAAAAGCAACTAAAGTGATATTTGAGACGATCAGAACTGGCTGCAGTGCCCTTTGGCTACATGGACAAGGATGAGGTGGAACTGTAACCAGCAGCTTTGTGGGGCCTGAAGTGATTGTTAGAATGTAAATATACTATAAGTAGTCAGCTTGTATTTCTCCTTAGTTAGCCATTGGGTAGAACATAGCCTCTATGTTTCCTTATAACTCCAGGAATAAAAGGGCTAAAATGGAAAGGTGGTCAAGAATTAAGTAGTTTCCAGACCAAGGGAAGTAGTAGTATTGCTCTGTTCTGCCTTGGTCAGACCACACCTGGTAGACTCTCAAGTTCTGGGTGCCACAGTTTCAGAAGGATATTGACAAGTCTGAACATGTGTGGAGGAGGGCAACCAAGGTATGGAAACCAAACCTTGTGAGGAACGGTTAAGGTAGTTGGGTATGCTTAGCCTGAATAAGAAATAAGAGGAGACTGAGAGGCAATGTGATCTTCAAATATCTAAAGGGGTGTCACATGGAGGATGGAGCAAGCTGGTTTTACTTCCTCCAGAGGCTAGGACCCAAACTAATGGCTTCAAGTTACAAGAAAGGAGATTCTGACTAAACATCAGTGAGAACTTTCTGATGATAAGAGCTGTCCGACAGTGGAACGGGCTCCCTCAGAAGTTGGTAGATTCTCCTGCATTGGAGGTTTTTAAGCAGAGGTTGGATGGCCATCTGTCCTAGATGCTTGAGTTGAGATTCCTGCATTGCATAGGATTGGGCAAGATGACCCTCGGGGTTGCTTCCAACTCTACAATTCTGTGATTCTAAGAAGGGAGTCCAGAAGGCAGCCTGGAATGTCCCCAAAGAAAGTGTAAGTCTCAAGGCCATGACCGAAAAGACCCTGCTGTTTTCAACAACAACAGTTTAATTCTTCCTAGCTAACAAAATTCTTGAAGATATGTGTGATGGGGGGCTTATACAGGGATAGGCAGTCTCTAAAATATGCAGGTATTTATACATGTAGGTCTTTAAAACCCAGAACCCAGAGGATCTCCATTGCAGGCTGCCCAATGACAAAAGAAAACAGTTGCATCAGCGCATGAGCGCGGGTGATTTCCCCCGAACTAGAAAATTCTAGTGTGGTGAGTGTGATTTGTTGAAGCATGGGGTGTTAATGTGTTTATACGTGTAATATGTGTTTTACTGCGGGCATCACCTAGATGCAGCCAAGTTGCTTTCATATAAGTATTCCATGATACTTGAGAGCATGTCTCTCTGTCTCTTTTTTACGTAATGCTGCAACTTGGTTATATAAACCTAGGGGACTCTGTTAGATGTTGCCGTCTCTGACGCCCTCAATGTGTATTCTTCCTACAACTTCCCTGTTGACCCACCTCTGCAGTGCATACCACACATCCATTAGCGCATGGGAATGTTACCACTTCACTGATGCACAACACTCCATACAAAAGCGTGATGAAGTCCTTTGTGTGCATTGAATATTAATGCCTTTAATGTAGCCAGCCTTATTTCCAATGCAAAGCGTGCATTTTTTTATTTTTTATTTTGCTTATCATTTTTCTCGTATTAATATGCTATTTTGGCAATATCCTTAAATAAATTGAATGTTTATATATGTATATGCCACACAAAATACCTGCAATTTTGTGCATGTGCATGTGTGTCAGAAGCAGAGCTGAATTAGAGCAATACTCCCAAAAGTTTGAAATGTAAGCCTTTTGGCTTAACAGTTTGCCAGCTTTCATATCCTGCAGTAGTTGCAGATTTTAATATATATGAAAATCAGTAGTCTTGTATCTCTGCATATGTGCCTTTTGTAATATAATTTTGACAGATGGCAAGCTGGATAAATCTAGCTCGTCACTATAGAAAAATCTTGGCTTAGCTTTCACTCTACCAAAACTTGTTTTAAAAGGGTCTTTACCTTCTTCTTTTTTACTTTTTACTTTGGTTAAGCCTGTTATAATTTTTTTTTGCCTGCTTCTTTATTTTTATTATTATTTTCCACCTTAATGTATTTGATCCCCTGATGCATTTTTATACTGGACTTATGCATTAAACAAAACAGAGGGAGGGAGGGAGGGAGAGAGGCTTGTGCCTCTGCATAATACCTTTGACTATACTATTCTACATCTCCCCTTATTAAAAATAAATATGTTACCCAAGCCCTGTTTGCTCCATCTAAAATTCTGAGAACAATATCTTACTATTGGGTGTAGGAAGCAGGTCCCTTCCCTTCCCTGCTCCAGATAGACTGCTCATTGAAAATGTAATACACTGCTGCCATGTCACAGGTCAGCTGGCAAATGGCAATCTGAATTTTAAAAGGAATATGAATAAAATTCTGTTTTATTTTGAAAATGAACTTTGTGCCCTCCATCATGAATCCAATATATGTCTTAATCTTCTCTGCTCTTGAAGCCTGCGGCTCCTGGCGGAGTCCTTTGACTCCTGAACCTAATAAGGAAATAGGTTGTTTTCTCATCCTAGTCTCATTTTTAGAAGGGCTGAAACAAACAGTCCCTATTTCAAATGTAATTGACAAAGCATAAAAACATGTGTGTTATATAATTTTTGGGTTCACGACGGAGCTCAGGGCTTGAGATTTTTTTATTTTAAAATTTGATTAAGATGTTATACCTCTAGAAATAACGCTGTCAGGATTCGGAATCCAAATTTGCCAACTGTTCAGTTTCATGTTTACCTTGGAACTGTACATGGCAAGCAGATAAGGAGATGAAACAGATAATAGTACACCTCAATTGGGACCAGTTTCATTTAACCTGAATAGTATTCATAGCAGGACACAGACAGCTTTGTCATTGTGCAGAAGAAATAAAACTGGCCATATTCTATATCGTTTGTAAATTCAGTGCATCCTATATTATCCTATGTTTGGTTTATCCCATATTATTTGTAAATTGTAAATAGCATATTCTCCAATTTATTTAAAATTATTTCATCTTGTTTTTCTGGACATTTAAGGAGAAATGTTCGGGGAATTGTAGGTTTTTAATGAGACATTTTAGGTTTAGGTTTTGTGGATTTCTTGCAATTTGGGCAGGTGATTTTATTCTTCCCAAATCAGGAATTTTTGTCTTGATTGGCATAATATTATCATTATATTACAGATGGTAATGAGGAATGCCTGTACTTGTAATGCCCCTGATTCTCATATTGGGGAAAATACTACTAGCTATGCATTTTGATGGGACGCGGGCGGCACTGTGGGTTAAACCACAGAGCCTAGGGCTTCCCAATCAGAAGGTCGGCGGTTCGAATCCCCACTACGGGGTGAGCTCCTGTTGCTTGGTCCTAGCTCCTGCAAACCTAGCAGTTCAAAAGCACGTCAAAGTGCAAGTAGATAATTAGTTACCACTCCGGCAGGAACGTAAACAGCGTTTCCGTGCACTGCTCTGGTTCACCAGAAGCGGCTTAGTCATGCTGGCCACATTACCCGGAAGCTGTATGCCAGCTCCCTCGGCCAATAAAGCGAAATGAGTGCCGCAACCCCAGTCGGTCATGACTGGACCTGATGGTCAGGGGTCCCTTTACCTTTATGCATTCGATAATTTGACTTCATTTTCTATTGGCACAATACAGCTACAATTAAGCACTTTTAAGTCCTATTGCTTTCCTGCCCTGCTTATGAGCTTCCCATAGTCATCTGGTTGCCCACTAGCAGTAGCAGAATGCTGGGCTAGATGGACCTTTGACCAGATCCAATGGTGCTGTTCTTCTATTCTCATGATGGAAGAGAGTTTAAGCAAATAAACCCCCTTTCAAATCCCTTTGAAAACAATGCATCTTAACAGTGCTCATATTGGGTTGCATTGTGCCCTAGGGGTTCTGCAATAGACGTAGGAACACCTGGGTGAATGCTTCTTCTCGAAGGCCTATGCTACGTATGTCTTTTCAGAAAATATTGTTGAGTTCAGTGGGACATACTCCCATGTAACTATGTTTGTAACTTTCATTTTCTTGGGGAACATTTGTAGCTGATGGTTGGGTGTGCACTAAATTACTTTAATGGCCCTACATGGTTAAAGTATTGCAAGTCTTCTCCAGGGTCAATTGCTTTGGTTTATTCAAAGGATAATTCTGAGATAATATAAAAAATTACATTAGTTATTCTAGGAATGGTTAAGCCAGTTGCATCTGAAGGAGCATTGCAATACTTTTAACATCTTGGACCAATAGACTGCCCTCAAAGCATCTTTAAGATGCCTTCGCCTTTCAATCTTTCCTTCCTTTTCTGAAGACTTAAAAATCTCAAGGCAACTGTTGCTTAAAAATTTGTCCTGGTCCAAACCTGTTCACTTGGGGGAATAAGTATGAAGCCGATTTTATCTAAAGCAGGGGCGTCGCAATGGGGGGGGGGACGATGGGGGCGGTTCGCCCCGGGTTCCACTCGGGGGGGGGGAGGGTGCCACTCCCAACTCCCACTCCCCGCTGAGCCTCCAGCCTCCCGGTAAAAAGTTCGCGCCAAGCTTGGGAGTCGTGGGGGTGGGGGCGCCAAGTGGCACCCCCCCAGCGCACTGCATGGATTGGAGTCGTGGGGCGGCGATACCCCGCTACATAACACATATGCGCAGCGGTATCGCCACCCCTGTGCCTCCAAAGCTGCATGCCTCCAGCTACAAACTCCAGGTAGAAAGCCTGCTCAGCGCGGTACGCCAGCCACACTGAGCGGACTTTCTATCCGGAGTTTGTAGCTGGAGGTGTGCGGCTTTGGAGGCGCGGGGGGGCTGCAATACCCCACCACGTAATGACGCATGCGTCATTACGTAACACACATGCATTGTTACGTAGCGACGGATGCGTCATTACGTAGCGACGCCACACACACCCCTGGGTGCATGGGAATTTGCCGCCCCGGGTGTCGTGGCGCTTCGCTACGCCCCTGATCCAAAGCGAGTATGTGTGTAATCTGCACTCACCAATTGCACTGATAGTGGTTGGTAACCGAGACTGAAATAAGCCCAATTCAGGTTTACTTGAACCCTAAGGTTCATCTATAATTATAAGCCCTGTGAAAACAAACTATAGGGATTTCATTTCACAAAACATACTTGTTTGCAATCAGAATTCATGGACATGATGCAGTAAGAAGTTAGAAACATGTCCCCCCCACAGCGTTGAGTGACTTTATCCTCAAAGAGTTGGCAGATGGTTCACAGTTGGCCTCCATATGCTTCAGAGGCCCATCTCTCATGACTGGTTTGACAAGCCTCCAGACCACATAGGAAAGTTCAGGTGAGCCTGCCCCAACTTCTTCTTCATATGTGCAATTACGTGCTCTCCAACACTTCAGTTAGCTCAGTCAGGGAAACTTTTGGGCAGCAGGATGGGTGATACATCAGCAGCATCCCTTTGTGGTCCAGCCACAAGCTCAAGCCCTCTAGTCCTGCCCCAAGGTTTATAGGTTTCCTAGTGGTAAGGGCCCTTGACTCTGTGCTGGTGCTGCACTGAAAGATGGGGTCAGATGCAGCCCATGTTTTTCTCCCACCCAGGTCTCAGTTATACATGCCAACTCAACCAGCTCATCCACAAATACGTCCTGTATGAGTATGGATTTATGATGGGCTGACCTGGCATTCCAACAACAACGCTACCAGACTGTTGGGGGCAACAGATTGGCCCCCAGCCATGTCAAAACAGGTGTGTGGTTCAGAAAGGGGCAGATCTGGTGGGCTCCCTTCATTCTGTCTCCTTTCTAAACACATCCTGCCTTCTTGCTCATACATGGCACTCTAAAAAAATAAGTAGAAATTTCACAATTAATGCTTTTTTGTGTATGTGTGTGGGGTGTGTGGGTGTCTCTGTGGAAATGATAATTCTCTGGAATAAATACTTTAAAAACATAAATAAATATTATAAATATTATTTTTAAAAAACACCATTCTTCCATCTACTAGGATGGAAGAAGGATGTTGGACATGGCGATAATGCCCACAAAAGCAGCAGAGAATGAAATTCGGAGACCTTTGGATCTAGAGGCTTCTTGCAATTGGTCTGGCTATCCCTCCTTCCCTGCCTCTCTTTCCAGGGCTGTTCCTTGGGGAGCTCTGTTACCATTGGCATAATTGCCCTGCAGCTGCTCCATATTTGTCACAGAGGGTACAGACTGGGAGCGAAAGCTGTTGTGTTTTGCAGAGTCCTCTGTGTTTCTAATTAACTGGCCCAAAAGGAACAATCGTAGTCCAAGACGACAGCAATGAAGGTTTGTGCATGGGGATTTTTGATAATTTTTTTTTTTTTGCTCTTCAGAGTTCCCAAACTATTTCCCCATAAATGTTAAGCAAACATGGTAAGAGCCGAAACTGTGAAGTTAAAAATGGAAAGTGTATCTGTGGGCAGAACAATGAAAGACAAAGGGATGCGGAAGGGCGGGGTGGGCGGTTGCAGCGGAAAATAAAAGCAAGACCTAGTAATGGTAGCTGCCATTAATAAGGAATAAGTATGTTTATTAAAAGTGGGAAATTTGGAGAACAGCGATGAGATATTTCTGCCAAACACTCAACGGTAATGATTATTTGATTTTAAAAAGAAGTCTAGTGTGATAGTGGCACCTAAATATAGACAATGAGAGAGTGATGAATTAATGAAGCAAAGAAATAATGATTTAAATCATGCTGCAATTAAGATAAGGTGTGAATGTGGAGTTTAAAACTTGAACTCTTTCCTGTTCTGTAGGCAAGTCTGAGGTTTCCATGGTTGTGCCCATGCAGACCAGGGTTTCATGCTTTTATTCAACTATGCCATGCTCAGAGCAGACCCATTGAAATCAGTGGACGTCGGTTAGCCACGTCCACTGATCTCACAGAGTCTACAGAGTTTCTACAAGCGTTTGAGTTTATAGTTGGTCTGGATCAAGAGATCACTTGATCCCCTGAGAGCAGAATGTGGAGAACTCATTGCACCACACAGTGCACAACCTGCCATTTCACACACATTTTGAACTGCTGGTAACCAAATGGAGGACAATAATCTTTTCCTAGTATGCCTTTAATCAAAAGAACCACCACCCTCTTGGCTTATAAATTGGTGGGTGATTGCAGAGTCAAGGAATACAGCATTGAGAAGGCGGGATAGAGCCTTCAGCAATGTGTAGCAGGGGTCAAGCAGTGATCCTTGGTATGAGCATTAGAGTGCTACAAACATTTTTGTCTATTAAATGTTGGAAGACATGGCTATCACTAATAGAGCATACTTTTATTCAAGCACGCAAATATTCATGAGCATGTGTTTTTCTTACGTCTTACATTGTGCATCAGCTGATGAATTGGTTAGGCTGAAGACAGAACTACAAAAAGCACCAGGCAGCCATTGAAAACAGCAGCTCCCTCTCCATTCTCATATTCTTGTAGTTTCCTTTCCTGATCCTTACATGCTAGCTTGGAGCAGGAATGAGGGGGTAATTCAATTCTTTTTGCATTTGTATGTGAAACTGCCCAGTTTGCACTTTTGGAAACAATACCCAAACTGAAACTCAACCATTCATTTAAATTTGCACTTCTGATTTTTCAGTGCACTTCTCCAGCCTTGTAATTTAATGTGTACAAAAACGCATATACTAAAGTGTGAATAAAAATGCACATATCAGGAAACAGAGCATGCCAAATGCATTATACAAAGGGAGATTGCTTGCAAAAATGTGTCCATATGACAAAATGGCATACAAACTTGTGTGCATTAAGAGAAATTTGCACCGCAATACAGTGCGACTGGATTTTTCATGAGGACTTGTTTTTCACAAACTCACAAGCTGATGTGGAAATAATTTTCTAATACCGTAGAAAATTAGAAACTGGGAGCAACTGAAATTGACAGATTCGTGCCCCTCACCCCCTCAGCTCAGAGTTAGCACAGCTTCCTGTACCTCTCTGGGCAGTGTTGGGTCTCCAAGTCTGGATGAAAAATAGAGGAACACATTTGCTTCTTGTGTGGCTTTCATACCTCTTCAGCTGAAGATGCCCCTTTGTTGAAAATGTAAAGCCTGATCACACAGAAATTCAGAAGGGAAGGAAGGAAGGAAGGAAGGAAGGAAGGAAGGAAGGAAGGAAGGAAGGAAGGAAGGAAGGAAGGAAGGAAGGAAGGAAGGAAGGAAGGAATGTTCTCCTTTTGGGAGAAAATACAAGTTGAAAGAAGCAGCAATTCTATTTTACTTTTTATCTTTTGGATTTCCACATCTTCCTCTTGCTGCCAAACTCCAGCCCCCAGTGGCTTCCCTATCCATGGTGTATGGAGACTTTCCTGGACTAAAGCTGAGATGGAGGCAGTAGCCATTAGGCAACTGGAAGGCAGAGTGAGTTGCTAAGAAAGCCATGCCTTACAACTTGAAGGAGAAGGCGGAGGGGAGGGAAGCAGCTCGAGTGTGTCTGGGAGGGCAATTTTTATTTGTCTTGCTGCTTCTGCTGAAGGAAACAATTAACATTTTGCTTTTTATTATATTGGTTGGCTGAGTAAAACAGCATGGGCAGAAGGGAAGTTTGAAGGGTATTGTATAGTTGAGGAATTGTGCCTAGAAACAGTACGACGTTACACCTTCGGGATTTTAATATATTAGGAACAGGGCCATAAAAATGGGTTTGAGGCCCTGCTGGCTTTTTCCTTGTATTTTTTCTTTAAATCTTTTACCACCTCTAGATGAGCAAAAGTAAAGAAGTTTTTGTTCTTGGTTTCAGAGTATAATGCATTCCAGTGTCTCAACACATATAAACATATCAAATTCACCCTGGTTTATATCAGGATGGATTCGCAGCAGCTAGAGGGTGCCATGTGTGCCTTCTTCCCAGGCATTCATCGAGGAAGGACAGTAGCTTGGTGGTAAAGCACTTGCTTTGCAAACAGAAAGTTCTAGAATCCCCAGCATCACCAGGGAAAGATTGTAAACCATACAAAGTTGCTCCAAACCTTTGGCTGTTTAATTTTTTTAAATAATACTGGCAGCTGTCATAATAACTTTGCCATGACACTGTTCTGTCAAACGTTTTTTGGGTGGCTTTTCAAGTCTACCCAAAGCATTTAAAATAATGCTATTTTATTTTATGGATGGCTTTTATAAGTACAGTGGTACCTCTGGGTACGAGCTTAATTCGTTCTGGAGGTCCATTCTTAACCTGAAACTGTTCTTAACCTGAGGTACCACTTTAGCTAATGGGGCCTCCTGCTTTCGCCGCCGTGCGGCCGTGCAATTTCTGTTCTCATCTTGAGGTAAAGTTCTTAACCCGAGGTACTACTTCCGGGTTAGCAGAGTCTGTAACCCGAAGTGTTTGTAACCCGAGGTGTTTGTAACCTGAGGTACCACTGAACCCCACTGTGATGCCAAAAGCTCTTTTTTTAACCACAAGCCTCTCCCATTTGTTTTCCAAAAA